>NC_089727.1:14699768-15005268 GCF_035083965.1 Branchiostoma lanceolatum
GTTTTCCCGCTTTATCACCCGCCAAATATGCAAACTAGCGTGAACCCCGACCTCCAGATGTCTACTACGCGACACATTCTGTTTAGACGTCCGGCTGGAGCGGTCGGGGACTCCCGCTGAGCTGTCGGGCGAATGCTTCAGAGTGGTCGGCTGAAATTTTCCCGACATCTAAAAAAACCCTCATTAAGACCATAAAATTCCTGTTTAGACACAGAAAAAAGCTGTCGCCTGGCAGATATCTGCAGTCCAGATATCTAGACAAGCTGTGTGTAAATTGGCCCTAAGACCAAGGACATTATATAGATATAATGTCCTTGATAAGACCAACTGTACATTAAACATATCATAATAGTGGCGGCAACATTTCCTTATAAGTCTGTCCAAAATCTTTTCCGACATACACTCCTGTTGTGAAAACCGAGTTTTCATGTTTACATTTCCTTTTGTCAGCTGCTCCATAGCTACAGCTTTACCTTACCTTAGACATTAGGCTGAGCAGTGGTGGTAAAAGAGGCACATTATCTCATACTTCTGTGTAGCAGCCATTATACACATATGTATTCATTACAGCACACATGGCTTTCAAAGCGTCCTAATCACTATAACTGTTACAGAAATGGCTCGTCTCTGGATCTTTACAACCTGTACTCGGGTCACAAAAGTCACCTAACAAGGAATGACTCATACTTTACCATCTTCCTGGCTGTGTGGCATAATTTCCGGATTTAACTACCTTAATCCAATTAGGGAATTACATAGGGGATCATAGCTCTTGGTCGTTGATATAATTTTTGCCACATCTCGTTATCTTACCCCTCCAAGGGCAGAGATAACCTGCATAATTTGGTCAGCCGCTACACCGTCAAGGATCTGTCCCATCTCACAAGTACTGATAAACGTTGAGCAGGGTTTTACCAACGCTGATAAATATTCCCAAGACTAATGCCTGTTTGTTTTAATGGCTGTAGCCGACAGCATTCTTGTCTCAGGTATGGCAGAATTTAGATACCATGATTTGAACGATTATCTGTCGGTACTAGGGACATGCAGGAAATAAAACAGTTGGTGCTGCCTGGGTCACCGACTGTTGCTACTGTCTGGCAGTGTCTGCTTAGGTACTATCTGGATATCACATTGTCATGGAAGAAAGAGAAATTTTAAATACTGAAAATATCATGAGAGAAAAAAAAAGGTACTCATAGCAAACTCGGGCTAATTCATCATAATCAATATACATTTAAACAACTTCCCCCTAGGTACTTCCAAATCCCACGTGTTAAGTAATTTTTCTTACTAGAAAACTCATTTCCTTTTCCACTGGGACACAGAAATGATTCAAAGCTGCTAGTCATACAAAGAATGCCATTACCCTTGTACAAAAGCCTTTGTCGATCAATTATGCTAAACTGTAGCCTTCATTTTTCTCGTGATGCCTACTATAGAAGGTGACATCTGTTAGAACAATCTTCTAATACATCAGTTAAAACAACTACAACTAGAACATTAGAAGGAAACTGTGGTATCAGATTACAGAGCATCATATATTTATCACATTCCACAGCACACCTCTACCTGCTAATACTGTTTATCAATCGCATTATTCCTTTTATCGTATTGCCTCTTATTCCTTTATACCACAATGCCATTGTTATGAAAAAATATTCATTACGCTGAATTTTCTAAATCCCTCTTGTTGTATTGACAGAGAAGATTTAACGATTGCTCAGGAAACAACTTACGTGGTCTCAATCCAGGTGAGAAGTGAGTGATATAGGTTACTTATAAGTAAGTTAAGATTTACGGTTGAAACAAGGTGCTATTTGAATAGCACACCAGACAAATGGTAAATCATTACCAGAAAATGAAATGGGGTCACCACATCAGTATACAGGTCCGTTCTAAATGTTACTGCTACCATTTATATTCCTGTGATGGTTCTGGGTAATGCATTTAGCTGTCACTTCTCCCTATACGTCATAAGACCCGTATCCTGGCTTTGTGAATGTAATCCAGATTCCTGTAACATTGCAATGTAATGATCTCGCTACCGCTGCATATAATGACTTCATTCTTTTTCATGTCTAGGCTTAGGAATAGGATAATGAACGTAGTGCTATGTACGTCAGTAGTAACATCACTGATATGATTCTGTATACGAAAGCTTACACTACAGATTCCTAATTGTGCACTTGCAGTCACGTGCACAATTTAGAAATGCAACGTGGATATGACATCAGATCAGTGGACTGGACACGACTAGCTATCATTAATTACAGAAGTGCATACATGTGGAAGGTTGTTTTTTCAACAATCCTACCAAATTGGTATGACATAGCATATTTTCATTCTACTACAGCAGTTTGTATGCATTAGAAATGACCTGATGGTGATACCATTTGCGGGGAACATTCTTGTTACATTTTAGTTTTGGTCTTTGCTTGGCGGAAGTTGCAAAATCAAACTGCCAAATAGTTTCTAATGCAAGATTGACAACATGTTTGTGTGGATGTGTGTGTGTACATGTGTGTGAGTTGGTCGGCTGCATACCTAATGAGTCTTATGACCCTTGGTGGGTCGTCATCCATCCTGGACAGAAAGGGTCGTTAATATCCAGACCATAAAAACCTCCATAACGGAGCTATCTGTGACCATAAAACATGTAAATTACAACACTGGCTGTCCCGTATTGATGGCGATTGCTGATTTGCCTCAACTGTGTATTGTCTGATCTTGACCAGTGGATTGGTTAGGTCTAAACCAATAGAGTACTGTTCGTTTTAAGTTGCACATGCTTTTAGCAGTTTTACTATCTGCTAGAGAATTTCCTACACACAAAACTTTTAGACTATGTAGAAACTATGTGACGAAATATGTGACAGGAAAGATGCTATCCTAGCTATACGTCACAGTCTGCAACAAGTTACAACAAAGCTACCTCACTGGTATTAAAGTACTACAGTACAAAACACCCTCTCGAGCTAGCTCTGTGTATTTGTTTACATCTATAGCATCTTTGGAAATTACATGTAAAGTTACAAGAATATATGGAGTCTTTGCTTTGATCAAGGATGTTCTATACAACTAAGGAGGTTCTTCCTTTGAAACATTAACACTTAGTATTCCTGCAGGTCTACTGTAGTGTTTGTCAAATGGTTTTCGTGGCGTAACACTACCCGATGTTAGACTGATAAATCTCTTTATATAACCGACAGTTGCCAAGCAATTTGCCAAGTGATATACGATGTAATGAAGGTCCCTTTCTGTACCTTAAGGTATGATAATTCCCTTGTAACAAACACCGAGCCTGTGAGCAGACCTTAGGCCCGTCTACAGCTTTCCTTGTGTTGTTATTTGAGCCGACCAGTCAGGAATTCTTCGGCTGGCCTTGGGTAGCTAGCGTTCCGACGACAATTCTCGTCGTCTTTTCGTTCGCTCACTACAGACGGAGTCACAAAGCTACACCAAAATATGGCATCTCACCTGGTCACTGCTAGGCGACGAAGTCATGGTTATTTCCAGGGGTTCTGAAAACTCAGCCAGATTAAAGTTGAGCGTCGACAAAAGTATTTTATCCTGCTCGGTGGACAAGCCTGGCCTGCTCTGTCGGGCTCACAGAGTAGAGTTCGAGGGCTGGGCCAAATTCGACGTCCTTCCAAACAGAGGAAAAATTGGCCACAAATCTGCCGTTCTGTTACTCCAGCCTCATGTAGAAAGCTTCTAGAGGTTGTAAGTAATCGAAAAACGTTAAAACTATGTCGGCCTCCGCAGTTTAAGGCCTATTCGGCTCCATTTAAAAGGCAGTCACTACAAGGATGAAAGTACTGCAAATGGCGGCTCCTCTCTTCCGACCCGAGCGCACGGCATTGTGGGATATGTGACGTCTGTGGAAGTAGTAGATATTGGGCCAAGGGCATCATCTTTGTGAGGGTGACCCTGAAAACAGCGTCAAAACAATAATCTCCAACGCAAATCCCCTGAATTAACATCCGTGGAAGATAGATTTGTGCTGTCACTGTATACAGCCCCCTTTTGAGTCGCAAATACCACTTCCGCATTCATATTGATGACCAAGTCAACCAAGGAGCTTTAAAAAATCTTGACATCCTTGGTCAACGTAATCATGATACACCAGGGAGCAAGTCAGAATTAGTGAGCAAACACTGCACATTTCCCAGAGCCTTCACTAGAATATGCTTTATTGGTGAAAATTCATGCAATAAAATCACCATTAATCATCATATATTGTTGTGCCAGTTAACTGCTAACATTAAATGTGTTAACTGCAGCCAGTTTAGGGATTATTGGCTTGCTTCATGTTAATGTTACTTATTGTTAGGTCTTGATTGGTGACATTCGGACCCAGTTTGGTGTCATGGAGAATGTCTCCCATAGTTTGGTCTGAATGACCACATTGACACTCAGCTGAGTCCACCCGTCTCCATTTCAGCAGGCTATCTCTAGTCCTACCTACTCTGCTTCTGGGCAGGATAGTGCCGTGGGGAAAGACTCACAAGGGCTCTGCAGAGCTTCGTTTGGAGGTAACCACCATCAATATTAATCCACCGGATTACATAAATCCGCCACTTTGAAAAACAGCGGGTTCTTCTTCTTTCTGTTAAGGTAGCCTCCTTCAGCATGATGAAGATTATGCTACCTTCCGGGGGAAGTCTACTGCGGGCAGGAAGTGGGGATATAGAATATAACAGACCAGGGGTTGGGAAAGGGGAGGGTGGAGCATTATAACTAGTTGCTTAAACCTGTCTATGGTTGGGCAACCGTGGCTGGGGTTTGAGAGATCTCTAGTGCAGCATGTTTATGTGGAAAGTACATGATTAATATATAATGTATGATAAAAATATTGGGGCTTCAAATTTCTCTTATCAAATGATATCATAAAATATCATCCAGCCTGAAAATAGGAGGAGCACAATCATGTAAGACATGGTTCCCGAGTCACCGAAAGGAGAAAACCAAAAGAGCAAACATCACACAAAAAAAAGGATTTCAGTTAATACATGTAATAGGGGATAGATCAGTCATTTCATCACTTGCTTATACAAAAACACTGGAATCATGAGACTTATTCTATGATAATACAATGATAGCTTTATTTGGAACATACTGCAGTTATGAAGTTTATGACAGTAATGCAGTGAACTTGAACTTCAAAAGCTGCAAAATCATGTAATTCCAATTATTCAACATTCATCCCTTGATAATAGTTGCCTTCAGCTTTCACTAGTTCTTCATATCAAGTCTTACACATACCAAATGATAACAAGTATAAAGCAGTACCAGTAGTATTCCAATGAAGATCTACTTTTGCCTTCATCTTAATATCAGCATTACACAATCAGGCTAGGACTGGACTCATTCTAACAGGGATGTCAGACAAAACTGACCTGTATAAATGCCTTCATAATCAGTGTTTAATCTCGGGTATATGTCACTATTTCTTTAGTTGAACGAGACATAATGTTCCTGATTTCATAATTTTTTTTTATTGTGACTATAGGTTTGTCCAATTTTTTTCTACAGGTAGCAAAAACCGTTTGTTTTTCCCTATACAGCTCTTGAAACAAAGCAACTTTGTTGCCTGTTTGTAAGGATTCTTGTAAGTTCGGTGGATTAAGTTC
Organism: Branchiostoma lanceolatum; assembly: GCF_035083965.1. Lineage (NCBI taxonomy): Eukaryota > Metazoa > Chordata > Leptocardii > Amphioxiformes > Branchiostomatidae > Branchiostoma > Branchiostoma lanceolatum. The sequence goes on from NC_089727.1 coordinate 14,705,405, forward strand.
GGTGGACAGAGATTGTCTCATGCTGTGACTTTAACCATATTTTCAGGGAACAATGTTTCAAAGTCTTCTTTGTCATTCACTACTTGTACACTAAAATGCTACAGGGCAAATACGGTATATTGAAAGGTATGGCTGTGCACACCAGCTGAATAGCACCATTTCTTATACAGGGAGGAAACTATTCAAGTGATGAAGTTACTTTACGCCCTTTTCCCCCTTAGCTGTTTAACATCCTGATGTGTACACATGTAAAAAGCATTCTTTCATTTTTTTGATGTTGTGACATGACTATCGGAGGGATTCCATACATTCAATCAAAAATACATAAATGGAAAACTGGCATTGACCATAGGATCTACCACAAGAGCCTAGCCTAGCATAATGAATTCATTTTCTTATATCTCACTTTTCAACCTTTATTCCCCACTACTTCAACCTACCAATCCCTTTCATCTTGTATGGTTTAGTCTTAACTTAAAAGACACAGAACAATTTTGTCTTCTCTCGCCATGTATGCTGAGAATATGATTACAAAAACTGATGTAGCATAATATCTTTGACCTCCTTTACATTTTCCTCATAACTTCTTTGATAGATAGTATAATATTTTTCATGTCTTTGTGATGCTGTTTTGTATCACTGCATTCGCATTGAACAATACCTCGTAAATTTGACTTCCACAGAAACCTGAGCACAATACATAAAATCAATAAACCCAATGATATATCACATAATATAGCCCAATAATATATATCACATAAGATCGTGCATACACTTAGACTTAACACATACAGTGCGGAGCAGCCTTTATACATAAATTGAATCTGGGACAAAAGTATATAATGTACAAACACACAACCCAGCAGCCACAATATATTACAAAACTATTGCCAATATTATACAAAACACCAAAATACTGCCCCCTCATGTCATGTCATTTCTCAAATGCAGCAACATCAAAAAGAATATGATGATAAAAAAACATCCCATAAATGACTTCTTCAGTGCTAGTGGTCTGCTACGAGGTGTAAAGAAAAGGCCAAGCCTGACTTCCACTATTCTGTTCATACTTTGCATACCTATACTGTTCCTACCACTTTGCTACAACATCGCAACTACACACCTACCACTTGTTCCTTACAATGTATTGCACATAATTTACATATATAGGATAGAGCAGGATTACTGCCAATGCCAAGTCCCAAATATTTGTATAAAGCTTTGCAGCAAAAGGTCTTATAATGTAAACTACAACTTATAGTATGACTAGTAATACAGCATTGATATCTGCTACTAAGCTAGTAACTTCTTCCATTGGGCGTTCTACATTTTGTACGTTCAGACTTTTCTATCTTCAGATATCTATTGAACCTCCTTGAATATTCTGAAAAGTGCATCCTCATGCTTTAGTTGACTGTCCACCGTGCATGACATTGAGCATTACAGCATTCTACAGCACATCTGAGAAAGATCTATATTTTCCAACAAGCATGATGTCAGGTTCATCTCGCTTCCAACAACATTTCACAGGTCTTCTAGAGTTTCAAATCAATACTGGTACACATAATCACCTACATTGTGTAGATCTAACACTACATTAAGAAGGGTTTAGCCAATGTGCGTCATTTTGAATAGAGTGTAAGTACACAGTTTGACAGTAACTACCTCAAATATATACATACAACAGCTCCACAACATTCAATAAGTTATAACCACTACTAAACTACACTCCACTACAATATAGCTACTTTGTAAGCTCCGCCTGACCTAGTGGTAGAATATAATATTTTTTTCCTCTCATTTTTCCTAGGATTTTTGTTGCACTATAGTCCCTCTGGTTTGGTCTTCGTGGAGTCATAAGCTCGCACAAGCTCAGACTGCAAATAAGATGACATGATGTTATTGTGTGTCAAAAAGAAGTGTTACAAAACAACAGTTTGTGATAATGTTGGACTACGAAGGGTGCACACAAAAAACAGCAAGGGAAAAATGTTCTGTTTTTGGTTGTTCTTCGTCTGTTTTGATGCAATATTCCTGAGGAGTGTGATACAGCGTACATATGAAATTGGCCTCCAGTCAATGTTGCTTGCTATCAAAGCACATAAGCAATACATGAAAGTATTGTTTGAAATCATAGTCATCTCTTTGGAAAGTGATAAATTGACACTGTGAGGATCATGTTTATAGCATCCACTTCTCACATAATATTACATGAAAAGATAACATATTACTTTAATAACAATGAATCAGGCAACATTATCTCTATTGCATTGAAACACAGATTACTCGAAGACTCTTTCCTGTCAGGCATGCATTGTGTGCAATCTGGTAAATCATCCATGATAAATCACACATGTCGTATAAAATCTCTAGAGGACTGTATGTTAGCATGTGAGGAAATCTAAGGAAGGTATGCAGGAAAAGATACTGAGCAGTTGTATACTGTGAACGACAGACAGCACTATGAGATCAAATTACAGTTTCCCTGAAGATATATTTTTCTCAGAAGTCTGACATTGCTGCCTCACACAAACAAAATCAAAGGTGTTTTAAGTTTCTTACCTGAGGCACAATTCCATGCTCTTCTTGTGAGAAGGCATAGCCATCTGTAAAGAAACAGAAACATGTTCAGTATGGTGTCACAAAGGTCAGAAATGTACATAATGTCATGCAGTTTGTCCTGCAGTGCGAAATACATGGCCACACTCAGATCACAGGTTATACTGTTACATAGCGCCCACACAATAATTCAAAATTGTTAACAAGTGTTCACTTGTGATGCTATCTTAAGCAAGTACATGAGACACATTGCAAATGTATAACTGCTGTGCACCTCCAACTATAGTTTACTTATCCTAGTTTCACATCTAATTATCACAACTGCATACATCAATCTATTCCAGGTTCTTTCCACTCTGTGGTCTATGAGTTATGGCCTACAGAGTGTACTAAAGCCAGAGGTGGGTGGTTTGTTCCTTCGTTCAGACCCTTGTAATGCCTAGTGGCACATAGGGCAGCAAGTTTCCTTGTGGTTTCATCAGTAGCAGGGTACATTTTCACAGGGAGGGGTTGCTAGTACCTTTTACCTGCTCCAGGCACCTCTGAATTTGTCCCTTCTGAAAGACTAGTGCAGCCCCAACTGAGATGCCCTATCCAGGATTGAACTGGGGTCTCTCAAATTACTGGAACTAGGAGCTCAACTGTGAGACTGCTACCAGTTGAGGTACTCTCCAAGCAGAGGAGGGGTTTCGGCTGGTTTTTGACGTGTTTCTAGGCGTTTTTGTCTGGATTTCTACTTTGTCATTTTTTTTTGTCCAGGTTGGCTGGACAACAAAAAAATGACAAAGTAGAAAGCCCGACAAAAACGCCTAGAAACCCGTCAAAAACCAGCCGAAACCCCTCCTCTGCTTGGAGAGTAAGTTGAGCCACAGGGACATCCCAGAGGTGGGTGTATTCAGACAGAAACTGGTTTACTTGAGAGGGAAGTTTGAGAACCCTTAGGGACTGTACAATATTTACAGGGCTAGGGGGAGGGGTGGTGTGCTGGAAGTCTGGTCCAAATAATTTCCCATGGCCCTCCCCCCACCTCCAAAAAATTTCCATGGCCCTCCCCCTACATAATGTGGAATGGTAGAAAAACGACCCAGTTTGTAAAACAACAACACAAAGCCTGTCAGGAATATCGTTTTAGTCCCTCACGTTGTTCTGTGCCTGGTTCACCCGGTCGTGCGCCTGCTGCAGGTGGCGCGTGTTCCAGCAGGCCGTCCCGCTCCCCAATCAGCTGTGCCCTGCAGACAGAAAGATGCAGAACGCTCAACTTTATTTGTTCGTTCAGACCCTTGTAGTGCATAGTGGCACATAGGGCAGCACGTTTCCTTGCTGTTTCAGTAGCAGGGTATATTTTCAAGAGAGGGGTTGCTAGCCCTTCCTCTTTAACATACTTGAAACACCTCCTTGAACATGGGACGCCCATTATACAACACTTCCAAAAGACTGGTGCAGTCGCAAACGAGTTGCACTACCTAGGATTGAACCAGGGTCTCCCAGTTACCAACTAATTGGAACCAGGAGCTCAACTATGAGGCTGCCAGCAGTTGAGCTATAGGAATATCCGTCAAACATTCAGCTTATCGCGATTCAAATCAGGAAACAATATACATCATTAATCATTGCATCTTGTACAGAAATTGTGAAGCTGTTCTGAAAACACCAAAACCATTTGTATGCATGCCTTGTTTGGGACAATTAATCTTCAATTTAAGTACTGGTATGGCTACTAGACAAGCAACTAACTGGTTGAATGACCAGTTAATTTATTGGTTGACGGAATGATTGATTTACACATTAAAAAAACATTTACGTCTTCAACCATGAAAATTGTCATGGTCCACATTTTCTAGAATAGATGTTGGATGAATGGCCACAGTGATACAAGGGCAATGGGAAACATGTTAAACATTCTTGATTATGTTCCATGTACAATACACCTTACATATGCACACATACATGTATGTGGGCACCATGATAGCAGTGTGTAAAATACATTTTTTTTGGTCACTCCAGTCATTGTATGACACACCAAATTGTCGTCAACATTCTAACAGCGATCAGAAATTAACACTCTGAAACTCATGAGGCAACTAGTACAGTCTCTTGGCTCCTGGGAATCGAACCCAGGCCACTAGCTCACAAACCCAACGCACTTACCACTAGGCTAAAAGGTCCAGAACAGTTATACTGGTCAGTTAGTGGGGCTTGAACCACACTGTTACAACTCAAGTTACAAATCGAATAATTGACACTAGTTGGTATCTACACATCAGAACTTACGTTTTCTTCTGAGCTTCAAGGATGACAGACTCGGGGTCGAGACGGGCCTTCTCCAACTCTTGCACCTTCATCAGCAGCGTCTTGAAGCAGGTCCGTTCAAGGCTGAGGGAGAAATCAGTGGTCAAATTTCACTTGCCAATGAATCGTCTGATATCTTGAGAAGTGCTTTTGGACTGCTACAGTAATGTTAACAGAAGGTAGACCTCGCAAGTCCACTTACATCACAAGCATATCATATTTCTTTGGTTCAGGTACATTGACCCATAGCAACGAAATATACATACAAATACACTTAACACACGACAATTTATACAAATTTCTTTTAATAAGATCTCACAAAGAAAAATGCTGATAGAAACAAGGCAAAACATGTCCAGGAAAAAAACTTACGCTTTCCACACAAGATCATAGCATGTCCAGGAAAAAAACTTACGCTTTCCAAGCGACATCTCTGATGAGACATGTGGTTGGGATGAGGAAGAGTCCCATCCAGAACACTCCGCTGCCCAACACATAACGTTCCTGGGGTGGAAGGGGGCAGTAATCAGCATTTTACACCTATTTGATAAATTTAACATAAAGGACGGCTGTCCCAGTCTTTTGTCTATTGGAAATGAAACTCTCTATGAGACCTTTGGCTAGACTAATGGTTCAACAATCTTAGGGAAATACATTTGTATCTGGATCAAGATCCTGGAATTATTAACAATTTGCATGCTGTATTCAAGGTATCTCCAGGGGCACATTCAAATTCATTTGAAACTGCAGTTTAAAAAAGAAATTCATGCATGCACATCCCTTCCGATGACAAGTGGACATCAAGACATGGGAAAACCATCAAATGATGGTGGAGGGTTGTGTTCTCCAAGTGCAGATGACCTTACATCTTAAGATAAACACACTGTATTTTGGTTGATTTTACCCTTCTTTATGTGTATTCCTGTGTATTTCGGTAAATAGTCAAACCCCTTGGATAACCCACCTGTCCTAACATGTCGGGTCCCAGGGGAATGACTGGCCAGAAGTTGGAGTAGATCATGAAGCAGAGGAACCAGGCGATGATGCTGCCCCAGATGGAGATGTGACTCAGCTGCAGGGATGGACACATACGACATCAACCTGCTGATTACTTTCCAAGCAGAGGAATAGGTCCGGCTCGTTTTTGACGTGTTTTTAGGCGTTTTTGTTGGGCTTTCTACTTTACATGACAAAATAGAAAGCCCCACAAAAACGCCTAAAAACACGTCAAAAACCAGCCGGATCCATTCCTCTGTTTAGAGAGTAGGTCCTGCTGATATGGTAACCATGTCCATGCAAGACCTAGATCTATGGCCACAGTTTACAGCAGTTATCTTTTCCTCTGACTATATATAATCTGTATAGAAATATCAGCTTTCATATAATGACATTATGACAATTCTAAGAAATTATATATTCTAATTTACCTTGGTCCTAAAGTCTAAAGAATCAGGTATATCGGAAGGCCATGATACCAACATTCCCCATATTAATTTTATGAGGACATTTCTTAATGCAATTCAATCTGTCTATTCAATAAAAAATATCATGTGAAACTTCATTGCATTTCAATCTTCTACTTTAGATAGCTGAGCAAAATGGTAATGAGATAAGATCACAGATTGCGTACCCTTGTCCAAGAGTCCGACATTAGAGCGGCTTTCAGGCAAACAGTTACGACCACGTACTGAAACAGAACACGCACATTAGTGATATGTGCAAACTGAACTGCAGGGCAAGGGTTATATCTCTGCCATAAAAACTGTTACATGCATCACCTCTGTGCATGCAATATCCTAATCAAAACAACCGCATCAAATTGTACGGGGGTTTGCTGAATTACGGGAACGTTTGAAGAAAGCTAGATGTCATATTAGACACACCAACAGTCATGAGAATACCATTCACCTGCAACAAAACAGTCAGAACTTCTGCATAAAAGTTAGGTCTGAGATATTGTTTTTGACTTTGCCACGTTGTGAACTGTTTTCAAAACTAGGGTCCTTAGGATACTTGGGATACAGGAAAAACTGTCAACCCAACATCCTAAGAAGAGACTGAATCAGTAAAAGATGTTCTTGTAGAAGAGTAAAACCCACATTTACCAACCATATGTTCTTGTCTATTCATATTTCTATTTTGCAGCTTGTAGTACCAAAAGTATGAAACACTGTACTTTGTTTTGTAAACTCTGTACACTGTTGTGCCAATAAAGCTTCCCTTCTAAAGAATGGCTTCCCCATAGAATAATAATGCACAAAACTCAATTTCAAAATTTGCCCCTTCAACCATTTGGCATGTTCCTAAGAACACGACACTCACAGTGTAGACCATGTTCCCCACAACCAGCAGGTCTCCAGCCTTCCCATCACTGATGCCCACATCTGCGTAAAACACACACAAACAAAAGAATCAATACAAAACCAGTGGACTTCAGGACGTATTCGTGCCAAGGTCACCCTAATTAGCAATTAACTGTCTTCGGGCCATGGATTTTCCCTCCTAAAGTCTTTAATTGCCCATGTTGGAACTGATTCATCAATAAAAGATGTAATTTATACATTCCTTCTCAATGATAGTAACTATTGATGCATACTGCAAGGTTTAATTATGACAAATGTGTTACCAGTCAGAAGTAAGTTCTGGTCACAGTTTAATAAGACTTAAGCAATCGAACCTGGGCTACACCTATTCTCAGTGAAGCTGGATAGGAACAGATTCTGAAGTACAGTTTATCCACATGCTGGATGGTTGGATACATAGTTGTGGGATTACCTTTGGTTCCAGCATTCTATTGATTTTGTATTCAAATTGTACAGAACTTGCACGAAATATGCTATGTGAATAATATTTGAGGGCATACAAATGTATAATATTTTGCCAACACATGAAAAGCTACAATGCCACAACACTAACAGTGTACACTGGTATTACCAGATATGTTTGTTGGAAGAGCGCATATATGGCAGGTTTGTTTTGTGAGTTTGTGATAAAACAAATATTGGATACCTACACGATATAATAAGCCCAAGCCTGCATATTTCATAGGTTTATCAAATGACAATGTTGTTAATTTCATGTAAAAGTCTATATTTACCAGTAGTAAAGTTGTCAATACTGTTGTCATTAAACAGAAGCTTGTAAAACATGAACTTAGTATACCAGGACATTGACACAATAATGAAGACATGTAGACATTGGAGACTAACCTTGCTGCATGGCCCAGACAGGGAACCAGTACAGGAGGAAGGAGTGGAAGATGGCGTTACCCATGGCCTGCCAGAACACCTAGAAACGAAACAGAACACAGTTTAGTTTTTACAGAAGTACACAGGCTGGGTTTAGACATACATTTTTGATTAGACTTGGAGTCCACTCAGGACTGTGCAAGGAGAACCCTAGGCAACTCAAGTAGCCTTTTCTAGTAGGAAATCTCCGTCAAAAGCTCCTCACACAAAGCTCCAAGTCAAAATCGGGCCGCAGTGCTAGTTTCTGAACCAGTTGCCATGTTCACTGTGACACCATTGGCAGTCATTATTGGATTACTTAAAAAACATGATGGTGCAATGTTCTATAACAGGAGAAGGCCGTATATTTAGCGTGTATGTTAATTGAGTTATATTGTGTATCACTTTAGGAACACAATCAGAATGTGTTTTTAGTTCCATAAAAGCTTTAAGCACAAAAAAGAAGGAGTAATAAAAAAAGATTATTGTAAGGATATGACATATCTCATTTTGCTTGAAGTATCTACTAACGAACATCAAACAAAGCAGTTAACAAAGAACAAGAAAGTAACTGTGACCTTACCTTGGCATTGAAGTAGTCTCCGTCCTGAGATGGTTTATAGAGTAGTGGGAAGCGTAACATGTTGTTGGCCTTACAGGTCCGCTCAAACAGTCCCAGGGAGAAGGGAGGGAGGGCAGTGAAGGACTGGAAATAAGAACCACACCAATATCAGGCAGGCAGCTACCTCACAGTTACACAGAGGTACATTATTTGTTAAACAATAACTATGTCAAAGAATTATGATTATGACCTATTTATCTCCTTTTGACAACAATATACAGAAAGGATGTCTAAAAGGAATCACATCTGTGAATGCTTACATGGAGATCTTGAAATATTTTACACGACAAACACAACAGATGCACAAGAGGTTGAGAATACTCACCACGTTGTACAGAGCAATGGTCCACCTGTCAAACAGGATCTGTCCTGAGAACCCGTTCACCCATGCAAACCAGAACTGGGGAGGAAAACAAACAAAAAACAAAACTTAGCATTCAGGTTCTTTACTTGTAAGACTTCAACACTACAAATTTGGGAAAGAACAATATACCTAACAGTTAGAATCATGTGGTAGAGAGGCCAGTAGTCTCAAGCTAGTTAGGTATCTGGTATCAACTAGTTAGGCAAAGGAGAAAATATAATCCATAGATACTACATTAATATCTCTTTACTGTAGAAAGTAGCAAACACTGGCTAATGTGTTGTATCTGTTCTTCAGTAGCATGTCTAATCAGGCCTGTGTGTAACAGCAGCTATAGACCACTAAGTTAGTGTAATATAACCAGCTACTTCCACGCTGCGTACCTGCAAAGCTGGTGTGCTATGCTGAAGGGTGGTTATACCAGCTATATAGATAGAGATAGCTATGGACCACTACATGATATAATAATGATGATGTAGAACTGACCTCGATGAAGTAGAGGCAGAGGTTCTTGTAGAAGGAGTAGATGATGAGTTTGGACAGGCGCATGTAGTTCCAGGCTCCATGGACGAACAGAAGGCGATTCAGATATGCAAACTAGGGGAAAAAAGGTGCAAAATCAATGAAAAGAAATTTCTCTTGGGAAAACATTTTGGAGAATGGTGACTCCAGTCCTGTTCTGAACTTAAGATTTTTAATTTTGTTTGAAATAATACAGGCATCTTGCACCATAGATTTGTCAGAAGCCAAAGGATGCCAACACTACAAAATGTATGACATACAGTAAAACACTGCTCTAAGTCCTCACCTGTGCTATGGAGTAGTCAGAAGCGTTGGCAGCCTGAAGACCCTCCTTCCCGCTGATCCCCACTCCGACATGTGCTGCCTGGGGGGAGGTCAAAAGTTAAATCAGACAACCAACCAGACAACCAACCACATCACAATATTTCAAACAATGTATGGTACCTACAAATGTAATAAAACACAAGCCACAAGTTGAGCGTGCAGAAACGTACCTGTATCATGCCAACATCGTTGGCCCCGTCCCCGATAGCCAGTGTGATGGCACCCTGCACCTTTTTCTTCACAAGGTCCACCAGCTCGGACTTCTGGAGGGGCGACACTCTGAAACAACAAGTTGAACAAACAACATTTAACAGGACTTTTTTTGTTGTATCTATTTAATCATGTCTTCTTGCGATTCAAACAGAATTCTTTGAAGAAGCAAAACCAATAATGTACACTGTCGTACATTTACAACTGTCTATGGCAACAATAAATATGCATGTTAACACAAATTTGCACCTGAGCTAACAAAATCTTCAAAGGTTTTTCAAGAGCTGCTCAGCAAAATGTTAGCACTTCAACACTCCCTTCTAGTTGTTGCCATACAATTTGCTCTAATGCCTTCCCACAGTAAACAGTGATGTACACCAGATACGCGAGGACACCTGGCAGCTGGTATCCTTACCTGCAGCAGATGGCCACCTTGCAGGACAGAGCGATGTCCATGAAGTCATGGGCAACATCGTAGGACAGGGCATACTTCAGGGTCTGATGGGAAAAAGAATGGGGTTTTATGGTAATAATGCAAATACACAACAATCTTTTGCAGTCTATCAAAATGAACTGTGCTTTTTGACAATTTAGTTTTCATTACATTTGTACATGTTTTTGGAACATACTGGTTACAGAATGTTAGAGAATAAGAGAAAAATGGACAGACTTACCTTCCCATCGATGATAAGTCCAACATTCTGTTCCTTTCTAATGGTGCTCCCAAACGACTCTCTGTGTTTTCTCAGGACTTCTCTGGTAGCCTGGAATGTTTGGCAAAAAAAATGACATAAAATACATGTTTACTTAAACTTAATATTTGCTGTTTTTAAGTTGTTTCTGACAAGCAGCATGCATGTAAAATGACTATGAAACAAAATACATTGTGTGTAATTAAAGTATTATTACACCCTAAAAGATTACATAACACTATAATCGTTTTCCTGTCTCCCTCAGATACAAAATACATTTAGAGACATAAGATAGAATGATAACATCAATGTCTCTACTGACAAGAATATGAGATAAGTAAAATCATATTTTTGCATTAACATTTGCTGTTTTTAAATTGTTTCTTACAAGCAGCATACATGTAAATGATTCCAATACATTGTATGTATCAGAGAACATGCTGGTGAATACATTGTAGTGATCAACAAATGTTGATTTCAAAATGCAACGTACATCAAGATTATAGTACAATGCTAAACTTTTAACATACATCAAGATTGTCCTCGTTGACAATAAGAAGGGACATGTCAGGGGTGAGTAGTTTGCAGGAGTAGCCGATGTTGATGGCGGTCTCCTGTTTGTCACCAGTCAGGACCCAGACTTTGATCTCAGCTTTTCTCAGGCCTGCGATGCTGTCAGGTACTCCCTGTAAGGTAGGTATAACTTGGTGTAAATAATTCCATTATCAAAGACTGTGACGGTACCAAACAGCAAGACAGCAGTGTTACTAAGTCAAACCCAAAAAGCACAGATTGTATTTTGTGGCAGTTTTTAGAATAGTCATTTGTTCCACTTGTCACCATCGTTAACTTCCAAGTTGTCTGCATCCGTTTTCTATGCATTGTTTCATGTTGCAATTAGCCCTCGGTCAAGAACTTGCAAATAAACTTTCAACTAACATGCCCTTATATTGTTTGTTTTTTCCGTAGAAAACACATTGTACTATCTTGTTACAGATTTGTGACTGTGAAATGCAAAATGTACATGCTACTCTATTTTCGTGGTCTATTTGACTTACAGAAATGAGTACATTTCTTGTGTTGTTATATCATTGCTTACCAACTTGGTATCATATGTGGTGAAATATTTTACAACATTTACGGAAGGAATACAGTACAACAATCTGAACAGAAATGCAGACACTAAGTGATGAAACCAAACCTACCTCCTGTAGTTTGTCTTCAATTGCAGTAGCTCCTAGCAGGTTCAAGTTCTGTGCAAAACAAGAAATACAAGCAATTAATAATTTATGAAATCCTAAAACTATTCAAATTTTCTCAGTAAACATTAAACATTTTGGAAATGATTTTATTTGTTCTTTTCTTTTCTATTGACTCTTATGTATACACAAGCTTTAAGTAACTTTTAAACCTTTGTGGGGACATTTTCTTATATTTTCATGACCCCTCCATGCCCAACCCTTCCTACTCCATCCCACACACCTTCTCAATGAGCTCAGCTGTCTGCTCCACTTTCCTCTCTCTGTCCACTAGGGCTGTAGCGGCCTTGTAGAACTTCTGATTCCAGGCCTGGAGAACAAACACATATAAAACACAATCATGTCTATGTCACACATTACATGCTCCACTCTCACATGCCATCCTTGGGTTCCTTCATCAACAACAAAATTAAGTTCCTCCAAGCATGCACCGGGCCCACTCAACCTGGGAACAACTTTGAACCCAGGCCAACTACGAAAACATAACAAGACAAACAAACAAACACACAGACTGAAAACAGTACCTCCATTTTCACAGAGGTAAACATGTTTGAAATAGGCAAAGACAGATATGGCAACGATATGGTTGATATTGAGTTTCGTGTGAGTAACTCATCTGTACATTCAGGACTGTAAAGTTTTGAGAGACGATAAAACCAGAAATGGTGAAAGAGTTAAGGGCTTACATTGTAGTCCGCTTCTGAGATCTCGGTCACTGACAGGCATAGTGTTCGCAGACCTGCAATAAATGGTGAACACTTTATGTCTGTAGAAAGATCACTGGCTCAGGTACAGATTTGCATGTATCTTACATGGAGCATACATTATCTAAATGGTAAGTTTAACTTTAAGGCATTTCCGGCATCTTCGAACAAGATTTCCGGCAGGCCGTGGGACTACTTCCTGATCCTTAAGTGGAATCTATCTAATGCACTACATGGATGCTCAACCACAGTTTTCAGATCATACTGATGAATAAGACTAACCATCAGTTGCAAACTGCTCCAGATGCTTCAAGGTGACGTCTGCGTACTTCTGATTTGGGGCCAGGCGCTCATAGATCACTGTATCCTGTTGGACAATACCAATGGTTTTGAAAACTGAATGATACAGCAAAAAGCAACCCAGGATTGAGGTTTCAAAAATCAATTTTTTCTAGAACTATCGTACAGTGAAACTTATTACCATTAAGTACATCCTCATTAGATAGCTTTCAACAATACTTACAGCTATGTAAAAAGGTTAGGTGTAACAGATTGTTCAGAGTAATATAACCAGCTGCTACCACATCATGCCGCATGCCTGCAAAGCTGGTCCACAATGCCAAAGGCGGTTATACTGGTTATATACTGGCACGGATATGATTAGTTGGCAATTCCCGTTGTTTGTTTCTTCAACAAGCATGTAGCTATGTCATAATCACTCAAAATATTTAAAAAGTACTTACAGCTCCCTTACAGTACAGCTTGATCTTCTTCTTGGGATCACGGACAATGACAGACATTCTCTTCCTCTCACTGACAAGGAGGAACAAGAAGTTCAAGACAATGACAAGAAATCTTAAAAAGTAAGCAAATTAATACGGGGGGACGCTTTGTATTACAAAGTTAGTCATGGGAAAATATTGTAAAGCTTTACCTTGTGAACTCCAAAACATTCAGGACTTCATACTTCTCTGATGTTCCCATCTGAAAAAAAAATGTTAAAACATAGCATTAAAAAAAGGGAGATAGCTTGATATACTTTTACCTAAACCTTTATCGTTATGAGTGAAAAAAAAAAAATCATAGCATTGATCTTTTGAGATGCAAAACCCAGTGATCTAAGCTTGCTTACTGTGATTAGCTGATAGCATAACAACTCAGGGACACTGTCATGAATCAGTATTACAGCTTGCAAGGTATCATTCATATCTGAAGTAACAGACACATGTAATACACCCTAAATGTATGGTGTGACAACTTGTGTTTGTACTATTAGGAAAAAAATGTCCATTATATCTTCACATAGTATACTTGAACCTTTCTTTTAAGAACACAATGGCCATTAAAGTTGGTGTGTTACGCCAAAGGGCAGTTATATTGGCTATATTGATACAGATGCAGAAAGTTATACGATATGGTGTTATGGTGGATAGATATGGTGTTTGCTTACAGCTTCAATGATGACATGTTCTGGAGTTCGGATGTTGAACTCAAACCCAAGCTTCTTCGCTGCTCGCACCAGGGCCCCTTCATCTAAAACATGGAGAAAAGGCATTACTCACGAAGAATACGGAAAAATTAAATTCATATGTGCTAATTATACTCAAGTGTTTGGTTATTGTTCCTTGTCATTGGTCATGTACAATGAGTTGTCCTATTGGTTACCTGGAGAAGCAGCCTGGTAGGCTACGACGTTTGGGTCATCGGGAACCTGTTCCGGGATGACGGTGTGACACAGCGCCATGGTCGTCAGGAACTCGTAGATTGTCGAAGCAGTGTCCTAGAAAGGTAGAAAATTCACACTGGAGTTCCAGGCAATATATCATCACCATAATACTTGAATATGTCCTTCAGAATGTCAAAGCACAAATGCATCATGCATATATTCTTTGGTATTATGATGTTCTAGTTTGACTTGGAAAAAATACTTAAGATTACAAGGAAAAAATACTAAAGATTACAAACAGATGAGAAGGCCATTGTACAATCTATATAGCTATGTAAGAAGATACAGCAGACAAGGTAGAACAAGAAAGGCAAACAAGTATGAAAGAATATCTCCAAACACTTACGTGTCCAGCATGCAGGTTCTCTACCAAGCGGGGGTCGTTGAACCTTCCATCCTCACTTTCAGCATTGTCACTGCAGAAAAGAGAGGCAAACAACATAAACTCACCATCCAATGTTCAACATTCCAACCTGAAAATATAGCTGGAGTTGTCCCTGGTGCTGAAAAGGAGGCTGTTGTGCATCCAACATATCAAATAGGTTTTTTTCGGCATAGGTTACCCTGTAAGGATTATTTTTGCCTTAATCTTTCAATTCTTAACCATATCTGCTTTTATGTTGATGAAGATTAGACATACATGTACAGGTAATAAGATACACAATTAAAAGTTATTCAATCAACTGGATAAGTTTTGTTAATGATCAAACATTTCAGATAGCATCCGCTACCTTTTGTCAGTGACTTACTGTGAGCTTTCCATTCTTGCTACATTTCTAATAGTTTAAAGGGAAGCTGCAGCATAGAAATGTTTGTTTACCCATAGATCAGCCCTGCCACAGTGGCTTTCCTGAACTCCATCTCATTCCTGGTCAGAGTACCAGTCTTGTCTGAGAAGATGTACTTCACCTGCAACACAAGGAGAAGAAAAGTGTAAACTTTGGACAAAACAACAGCTTAGTACTATCCCAAGGAGTCCTTTGGCTAAGTCATCTTAGCTATGCATATACAGGTATGATAGAAGGTGGCGTCTACTTACTTGTCCCAGCTCTTCATTGAGATTGGAGGTTCTCGCCATGGCCGGGGTGTCGGACGGCTCATGGTACATCTCAATGTCCTGAGAGAGAAGGAAGAGCTTTTCATTTAGAAAATCACTTTTGAATTAGATTCCTTAACCTAAAAACATTATTTTCAAAGATTATGTTGTGCAAGTTTTGTTTAAAGATTACAGGGAATTGTAAGAAATCACAAATTGTACATGTTTAAAGAAAACAAAGATCCCAGTGAAAAGGGAAAGAAAGATGACCACAGGTGTTACTGACCATGTTGATGAAGATGGCCTGGATGAACTTGACCAGCTCTAGGGTGACCTGCAGACTGATGGGGATCAGGTTGTTGTACAGGATGATGAAGGTCAAGAACGTGTAGCCGAAGTTGTTGGGGCCCATCACTGCAAACATCAAACCAGAAATGGTCAGGAGTTGTTTCTTTTGCTTAGCATGCTATCCAGCCATGTTCAGCCTTGGTTCATTTCCCAACGTTCACTAACACATCAGCAATTATATTTTACGTTATATCATGTTAGGGTTACACCTTTTCCCTTGTTTTGTGATATGATTCTATGCATAATGTCTGAGTTAGATATCAACAGAGAATTTGCATATTTTCTTCGTACTCCTTTGTATCTTTGATTTAGTTTGATGTTAATGACTGTTATCTGGTGTTTTCCCCTCAAGGCACATTGAAAAACGCCAGTAGGCAATATGTTTCCCCTTGTGAAATGAAAAGACAAACAAACAATGTTTTTAGCAGTCTTACTGTAGTCTTGATGATTGTAAAAATGTACAAATATTGGTCCATTTTTGTTTACAGTATATCAAAATCTCAATTCCACATCCGATATTTCTCAGCAGAGCTATGAATTTGTAATAATAGCCAATGGCAAGTTGGGCAGCCCTGCCTGTTTGTCTTCCACAGCTAAACCAATGAATGAAATGATGAAGATTTTGAAAGGAAGCGACCATTGGGAAGCAAGCACAAGCTGAAAATGGATGGATACCAGGCTACCATTAGCAGTTACCATGCATAGAAAGTGCTCCTCCCAATCAGTGCAACATGTAAGAAAAAGTAAGATCTTACCCACTGTACAGTTAGGTGAGAAGACAGGACAGACGTCAAGATTGCGTACATGACACGAGGTGCAGAGATACAAGGCATTTAGTTATTGTTAAGTCACACCAATAGGACAAAAAGGGGTGCAGATTGGGTAAGCAGTTTTAAAACCACAGGAATACTTTGACAAGATTATCAAGGAAATCACCAACACAGAGGTAAAAAGAAATATTAGTGTAGCAATGTTAGAGATTTGACATGGACAAGAGTATTGTTAATTCAAGCATTGTACATTTCACATGAGTATGTGCAGCGTCTCTAGCTCTTACCATAACCCCATGTTCATTACAAAGTACAACAAACATGCAGATATACTAGTAAGACAGCAAGATTCCGAACAAGGGATATTGTAAAAGTGGAAATGTTCACAGGGAGTCAATTTCGTGGTAGCAAGAAAATGGAGTGTTTGCGGTGGTTTTAAGTTCCTGGCTGAAACAATAGGTTAGGTGGCCAGAAGATGGAAAAACTTCTTGGTTGTTTTAAGTTTGCGGTAGAGGGATCACCTAAACAAATACGCAAACATAAAACCATGCAAACATTTCCCATTTTCCAGTATCATAAGGTGTGTGTTGCATTGTATGAAATGTCTGGGTGTGGACTCACAACTGTAGCCGATGTACCAGTCCTTTGCTCCCCTCCGATTGGTCCAAATCTCGGAGGCGACGGCACTTACCAAGGACAGGGCAATAAGGAGCAGAAAGAGGAGAAGGATCTGTGGAACAAGGACATGGTTTTGTACAAAAACATTCATGGCACAAGGATAAAAGTTTTGGTGTTCATTCAACTAGTATCTGGCATAGTCTTTGCACTGTTAGTTTTCCACGTACCCACACAAGAATAAGAACTGGGGCAAGCTGGCAGTTAACACAAGTACTCTATCTTCCTATCATATAGTGCTATTTTGAAAATAAGAGGTAAATTAGCGCAAAGGACGACGTGAGAAACCGTCATCAGGCGGGTCCCCAACATAAATACCGTAGCCTATAGCCCGTGATTATACCAGCCACATAATGTCAGTAGTCTACTAATGGTTAAATATGTCAACCACTTGTGACATGCCAATTACAACCAACAGCAGTTTTACAGTAACTGTGGAAGTGCCAGTCTGTACCTATCCTTTTTTTTGTAGAACAAACAAACTCTGCCCCGCCCTCCTTTACCTGCATGTTTGTCGTCCTGTCGAGTTTGGACATCTTGATTGGTGCACTGGTGGTGTTCTGCATCAGCTTAGTCTCATGGCCAGTGTACATCACTATCCCTGCAGGAAACATAGCAGAACATTCAAACACAACATTTCTAAGACATTTCAGAAAATGGTACCTTTCTTCGTTCCTTTATTTCTATATTCAGTGTTGATGTAATAAATTCCTATAACTTGTTTCTATCTTGTCCATATTGCTAGATAGTTTGATAGTAGAGCTTTGATGCAGTAAACTGTAGGTCTTACATTTGAATCTCATTCAGGCACCCTATTTTTCACACACAATAAACCAGATTCCTCCTAAATTCAGACCCCACCTGGTACTTGCCCGAGTGAAACATAAAGGCAAGTATGGCATTCTTGACAGAAAAGAAATTGCATGTAACCCCAAATTTGACAGTGCAGATAATTTATGTTCCAAGTTCAGAGCAACCTGTACCCTTACAATATTTTGTTGGGTGCAGAGGATAAATTACGAGTCTGAATCAATACAATGACAGGTAGGAGGCCCTTGTCAGAGTTATACTCAGTAAGCGTGTAAGGCCATACGTTTTGTACCTACACGTCATATATAATAACTTAAATAATTTCTGTGGGCTTACCAAAGACCCACTGTGTGTTCCTAAGCTGGGCACCCCTCAAGAGCAGCTGGTCTTGGTTCAGTGGAATAGCCCTGTATGAAGGAAATAATTTGGAAAATAATCAATACAAGGAACATGCCACAGCAGTCTTTTGAACTGTAGCTACAGTAACCTCCTGGAAGCTAGACACTTTTTGGAGTTGCTCCTTTTAACAATACACACATCACAAGGAATGCAGTGACTTCTAAAAGAGATGCATTATCCTGGACTATCAGTGAACAATGAAGTAGCTCTTGCAGGCTTCCTATACAAGCTGTGAAGTACAAGTACTAGTAGTAGCAAAGACTTTGTGATAAGAACTGATACAGTAACTCCATTATCCATTTCATGCCAGTGATTTTTTTCTTTTTCAGAACAATGCAGAGAAGTTCAAACTACATCTAAGCTAGAAACACCATGCAGAGAAAGAGTTTGTAAGATTTCTAGTATAAGATTATTGTACATTCATGATGAAAAGAGAGCGATGTAGTGTGACAGCAGGAGAAGCAATCTATGTAGGATCCTACGTGTCTTACCCACTACCCAGGTGTGATGAAATGACCATGTGACATCATGACAGCATGATACATGACAAAGGTAATGGTCAACATGGGAAAAACATATCGTTACACAAGAAAACAAATTCAGATCCATGTAGAATACTCTGAAATTAAACAAAATCTTGTGATCACACTGTGTATTGCCAGAAACATTATCAATCTGGGATGTTCAAGTCTAAAGGGTGACATGAAAGTAGAAGGTATATAACACCCCAATCTTCAGAGCTCGACAGCAGAGATGAGCATAACCGTCAACAGCACCGGTGCTTGCAGTTTTGGTGGACCACCATATCATTCATACCTTACCATCAGCACCAAGGGCAAAGAAGAGCTTGCATATGGATGGAAGTTACACACTACACACTACGGTCAGCACCAAAGAGAGGGAAATGCTTGTGTATGGATGGGAGGCACACAATACGACCAGCACCAAGTACAGAAGCTTTGTGTATGGATGGAAGATGCGCACAACTATCAGCACCAAGGACAAAGAAGGGTTTGTGTATGTATGGAAGACATGCAAAACTATCAGAATCAAGGACAGAGAAAAGCTTGTGTATGGATGGAAGTCACACACAATTATCAGCACCAAGGACAGAGAAGGGTCTGTGTAGGATGGAAGACACACACTCATATCAGGACCAATGACAGGGAAGGGTTTGTGCATGGATAGAAGGCACACGTCACTATCAGGACCAAGGACAGAGAAAAGCTTGTATGTGGATGGAAGGCACACACCCCTATCAGCACCAAGGACAGAGAAGGGTCTGTGTATACTACTACTTCACACTCTACTATCAACACCAAGGACAGAGAAGGGTACGGATAGAAGTCACAGATGGCACACATTATGATAAGCACAAAGCATAGAGGAAGGCTTGTGTATGGATGGAAGTGACACACTACTATTAGCACCAAGGACAAAGTATTGTGTAGGACGGAAGACATGCAAAAGTATCAGCACAAAGGACAGAGAAAGGCAGGATGGATGGGAGGCACACAGTACTATCAGCACCAAGTAGAGAGGCAAAATACTTGATTGTGCATCTTACTGCCAACACAAAGGACAAGGAGATGCTATGGTTGGCAGTGTTAAGCAATTATGTGGTGGCTGCAGTAATGTCAATTTCTGATAGGTGGCACTTTAGAGTCTTGCAATTTTCACAGTGTACTTTGTGACAGAGGCAGCAGGCAATGTGATGTTCAAGTGTTTTCTCCCCATTTCAACCTATATTCTCACCTCCCTACATCAACAGACAATGTCCCTGCTTGAAGCCTTTGATTCAGCCTGAAAGATGATCTAATCAGTCTTAAGATGTAATGATACACCAAAGACTTACCATAGTAAAAGTGTGTGAGGTGCCAATCATCAAGAAAATCAAAATGTTTAAATTCAAGTCTGAAACTTTTGTTGATATACTTATGAAAATGTTTGTACTCGATGATGTGAGTACAGACAGAAGTAGGCCTTGTAACAGATATGTGGAGTACATGTTGTTTTTGTGTTTGGAGAGTCATTTGTTATAGAGACTCAATTTCACTGAACAAAAAAGGATTCAGACAACTCTACTTTAAAAGTATCTAACAGACAAGTAGAGATACTTTGTTTTTCCGTACATTTTGCCCCTGAGCCTGACGTTGCCCACAAACTCATACAGGTGTTTGTTGGGCCCCTCCAGGTCCACTTTCCCCTCCAGCTTGGACAGCTCCTCAATGGTCAGGATGGTGGCAGTCTGTGCTAGAGCCTGGAGGGGGGAGGGGGGCATGTAAATGATGTCAAATGTCTATGTCACCTGGACATGATGCCCCTTGCAGGGTTTTGTCCAGTATTATATGTAGATGTAGATGTCTAATGTTTCTGGAAAATAACTGCTCCGTTTTCTACATCACCAATATCATTGCGAATCACACTGAATAGCATCAAGGAGAGTTTAAACAAAAGGGTGTGGAAAGCTCAGAAAACATGACTGACAAGAGGAGTGTGAATCTCTTGACTGTCCATGAATCAGAAGTGTTTCTCACCTGTTTGATCTTGAGGTTGGTTTCTCCATCTAGGTTGCTGGTTTCTACATAGCACATGCCCTGAGGTTCACTGCAATAGTAGGAAACATGTTTTAAAAAGTTAACCACATTAATCCACCTGAATATAAATTTACCACTTAAAAAAACAGTGAGTTTAAGAGATCTCTAGTGCAGCGCCCCCCAGGTATGCTCAGTTTAGATATACAGGAGTGCATTATACTGGGGGACGTTGGGTTGGAGATCTGTTTGGACGTATCTTTTCAGGGTGGCATAATTATGTACCCTGGTGGGATTATGTTACAAGATGTTAGATGCTCTACTTGATAAACAATGAAATTTTCCATGAAGCCTAGTGTACTTTTTTGGGGAATTGCCTTGAATATTAAAACATTATACTTAATTACGTGTAGGCTTTAAAGTTATACTACCATTTTACTGAAACTTAAGAATATAATCCGAGGATAAAGAAGTTGAGCTTTTGAAATATTCATAACAATTGTCCTTTGAGGTTAATAATGAAAAATTCAATCCCTTCATGCCTATGGGAGGATATGGTTGATGCTGGCAATTTCATTCTACCACATTTTAATATCAGACAGCTTCCACAGCCATGTCGGCTACAAGAGACAGGGAGTCAGTGATATAAAGTAGGGCTGGCACCTGTGATATTTGGAGGAGGGGGAAGCAACTGTGATGGATTAGTTCTAAAATTACATCGACTTAAAGAAGTGAAGACGTTAGCAAGGACACATTGTGGGAGCCAAGTGAAAGATTTGTCTGTATCTATCTAACATTAAAAAGTGTATTTTACACAGTCAACATCTTTAAGTGGATCATACGATTTTCTCAGATAAAGTCAACTACATGTGATGTTGCATTTCCAATTTGGACGAAATCTTGGATCTTTTAATAGTTTCTTTATATGGAGGGATAGATGTATCTGAACAAAGCATCAATCTTGCCCTATGGTATTTCTTCTGGGAAAAGTGAATCTAGGAAAAAAGCAAATCAAAAGGCTGCATGATAGATCTTGTGCTGGTACTGTGTCTGATTCCCAGTTCAATTTAAATCACATCTACCACATACACAGGTGAATACAGAATGTAGCAGGGATTTTAAGGTGTGGCGAGGGAATGAGAATGTCACAACACAAGGTGACATTTGCACTGGAGCAGGTAAATCCTAGAGTGGGCGGACATGATTTGTTGGAAGCTCGCTATGAAATATTGATCGGTCTGGCATTCAGGTAAGTTGGAAACAGGCAGACTGTGACCATGAAAGGTTCCTGGAGACAAGTCATGCTCTTCACACACTGCTTGGCAGCATTAAAAAGCCAGTATTTTAAAACTGTATCATATACCAATGGAGATCATAGAGTAAATTGCAAATTTTTCATCCCTTTCTACTGTAGCCGTGAAATATGTTGCAATAAACTTGTATGTCACTTTCAGGCAATAGTAATACACATTCTGTCAAGTTAAAAGGGAGAAATGAGGTCGAACTTGCAATGCAATGACAACTGACAGAGAAAAGAAGGGGCACTGACCTTGATGACATGATGATGAGGTCAGCGGGGAAGAAGTGTCCATTGATGACCTTGACAATATCTCCCACCTCAACCTGACAAAGGAAAGAAAATGAAGAAATATGTATTTATAGTCTTATTCTAGTTACAATGCACATGTATGTCAAAAGCTTGTGGACGCTGTTTTTGAAAACATAATTACCACATCTTGAAAAATTACACAACTGGTGAAATAAATTTTCCATCACATTGCAAGGCAATTTTATGAACTCAGTCTCTGAGAAGAATTGTCACAGAAAAATATGATTTTGTAATCAAAGTAGTGAGATATCAGAACATTTCTAAGTCTATATGCGAAAATATAGTATCAAAGAACACAACTGTGTGACACAAAAGATCCAAAGACACCTTAAACATTACCACCGTACCAACACCAACTAATCCTAACTACAAGTCATATCCTAAGGACATTGTTTAAACTAAAGAGCAAAACAAAGAAAGCTACAGAGACATGCATAACTTGCACATCAACACCATTTCAGCAAATGTGTGAAAAGATTAGGAAACGGAAAATAAAAAGCAGACAGTTTCACACAGAATGTTAGCCAACACAACACAATACAACAGCATGCTGCTGGTTTACCTGGGTCCAATACAGGGATACCCATTGTCCATTTCGTAAAACTACACGGGAAGGGAAGGAAAGGCCAATTTTAACATGAAAAATAGCTGTCAGGTTTTTCAATGGTAGCAGCATATTACAATTCAACAGGACCTAATGCAGCAACAACAGTATTATTTAATCAAACGGATACATGAAACAATGTATGCTTATTAATATCATGACATGTTGATTGAAAATACAAGACAATGGATTTGACACATCGGAAACAGAATTGATAAATGGAAGACAGTGTCGTTGTTAAAGTCACAGATTGTACTGAACGACTGACATCAGACAGATGGTTGTAGATATGACAATGTGTGGTTAAAGTTGTTATGAGATTAAGATTTGATAACTTCAATTTGATGATGACATACCTACAAGAAATTCATGATGTACTTCACATTCCTGACACCTTTGACAGTATAGACTATTCTCTAAAATGTCTTCAACAACATATTTGTGGTAGTAAGCCATAGAGAATAATATTTTGCATTTGAGTGTGCAACATAGAATATTTCATTGCTAAGTTTCCACATGTTCATTTGTATCACAGGTTGCCCCACAAGTCTGTGTCATATATTCAAATTGCTTGTCGAATGAGTGCTTTGATGTGTAGAAACTTACCTAAAACTTCTCGTCTATTCACCAAGTCATCTGCTCTGTGTCTTTTCTGAAAGGAACAAAAAGTTAAACAGTTTTAAAGACTAGTTCAATTTTGAAACAAGTCACCATAAAACACACCTGCAGGTTGAAAATTATGTCACTTATGAATGAATATGAATAGGCTGTAACAAGATTCTTCTTACATTCTTCTTGTAGCAACCTGTCACTTTAGGCAGAATCTTTATTGATTTAAAGGTCATATCGTAACAAATCCTTTTCCATCCTTCCTTATCTAGAATTTGCAGGCTAACCATGTATATGCATTGTATCCTTATCTCTATGTAAATGTTAGGGTACATCTCCTACATATACAAAACACTTTGTAACTCTCCAATTCTCAGCCTGAGGTGTAGCTAAGAACAGCTTAGTTGTGTACAGTCAGACATGTAAAATTCACAAGTTGGGATTTTCCATTAGGCAAATCTGGCTTTCAGTTGAAGTAGAATGTTCACTTTGGATTCAAAATAAGATCCCTTGCACCAGATTATACAGTCAGGCAGATTATCTAGAGAAAACATGTATGGAAACTTAGCCACCACTGGTGTTGTGGGTCACTTACATAATCTTCTACAATCTCCTTAATGGCTGCCACCAGCAGGATGAAGAGCAATGGTACAGCTGTGGTGTAGCGTCCCGTGGGCGACACGTCAGGAATTTGCTGCACAAGAAATGTGAAACTTTTACTGTAAACCTCCAAATGTTCATGGTGGTTTTATTTTCACGGTAACCTCTCATTGTTGACGTCATGACACTGCAAATATGTGTTTTGTATTTTTATTGTACTATAGAATTGTCTAAACTGCAAATTTACATCACTGCAGCTGCAAAAACTGCAGTTCTGCTTCTACAGCGAAATCAATTTCCAGGGGTTCATCTAAATAAGGAAAGAGGGGTGCTGCGCCCTCTTGTTTCAGCCCAGCGCCCCCTTGTCGAATTCAGATTTTAGCTTAATCCCCAGTATACAGCCTTCACTCAGCAATGGATTCTTCCATAAATACGTAGAATTCGCTCCCTCGCCTGTGTGTGCTCCCTCTTGTTCAATTTTTCTAGAAAAACCCCTGAATTTCCCATGAAAATAAATAGATTTAAAGTACTCCAAGTATGAGTACATCCTTGCACAAGATTTTCTCTGTGAAAGAATATCTTAATGTTTCTGGGGTCTCTGTTTAAAACAGAAATGACGACAAAATCTTTGCGATACCAAAATCTTAGAGAAGTCTTACAATCATCCAATTTTCTTTTCCAGTTGCTTGAATCAAGATACAGAATAATAAACCGATCCACTTTGTATTTTCAAAGAGCCATCTTAAACATGAAATATCCTGTTGACATGCAGAGACAAGCCTACCTGCAAGAGGGCGATGAACAAGAAGAAAGCGTTGGCATATCTTCTGAACTGCTCAAACAGGAACTTGGGCAGGAAGGTGAAGAAGTTGTACTTTGCAGTACTGAAAAATGACAACAATAAGAATCGTTGGAAGACTGAAATCTGAAAAGGAATACCAGATGAAGGACCTTATTCTGGTCTATTCAACAAAATCTAATGGTCTAATCAAGCAAATAAACATCTACATTATATGCACAGACACTCTCATGTGTATTCATGGTATCATCAGCTGGCTATATAGAACTTAAAATCTGCATCACTAAATTACAGTAGTTACAGTATCATACCATAAAATCACCCTAAAGGCTTTGAGAGTCAGGCTAACTTATTTGTTTTCTTGTAGGTCCCCCATTTAGTGTAAGCCAAAGTATAAGATTTGGATGCCTAACATCACAAGCATCCGTGTGGTGATGATGATTAAGTCTCTGTGTTATATCCATTGTAAGATTCAAACTGATGGATTTTGCTAGAATGTATTAGATTTACAGACAAAAAACATGATTACCATAGATAACTATAAAGAGCCCCTCAGTTTGATCTGTAACGACATCTAATACATTCCACCCACACAGTAGAGACAGTATCTCTAATATGGATGGTACCACACAGCACTCTGGGTACCATTCATATCACTTTTCATCAGGAATATTGTAATAGCACCTTGGGTATGAAAGACTGGATGCCTATTTCCAGGGCCTACACATTGTAGGCCAGCTCCTTGGCTCGATGGCCAACATGCTCCCAAGGAAACTCTTCTGTGGTAAAATTTCCTTGGGGGCATGTTGGCCATAGAGACAAGGAGGCCCTGGAAACAATCTGGCATCCAGGCTATAGGTACAATCAGTATCAAGACTGCTTCCTTCACGGTGAGGGTACTGTGAATGCAATTAAGTTCGCATGGTTTTAATTTCGTGGTAGGGAGAAAATGGAGTGTTCGCAGTGGTTTTAAATTTAAGTTTGAGACAATACACTACCCAAAAAAATTTTTTTCTTATTTTTCTTGTTTTCTTATGTTGAGAAAGATTTTCAAAGGAAAAACAAGAAAATTCAAGAAACCTTCTGGGAAGTCTTGTCTTTGTCAATTCTTACACAAAGAATTTTTTTCTTAAGTTAACTTAAACCAAGAAAGTTTAAGAAAATATTTCTAGCATGCTGTTTTCCAATAAGAATTTTCTAGAAAAAAAAAGAAAAATTTGCTTTCTCTGGCTTGATATAGGATTTGTTTTTTCTTTCGTCAAATTTGTATTCTTACAGATTCTTCCCGTAAGTTATTTTTTCTTAAAAATTTGATTCTACTAGAATTAGTTTCTTGAACTTTCTTGGTTTAAGTTAACTTAAGAAAAAAATTCTTAGATGCAATTCTTGTTTGTGCTTAAAACAGGGATTCTTGTTTGTGCTTAATACAGGGATTCTTGTATACAGAATAATATATACAGAATACTATTCTTGCTGAGAGAAACATTTTCTTTGTAGAAGGAAAAACAAGAAAAATAAGAAAATCGATTTTTGATAGTGTAGTAGACAAAGGGGTAGGAGGGCCAAAAAAATTTGCATTGGTTTTAAATTTGCCACAAAGAGCTTACCGCAAAAATCTCAAACATAAAACCACCGCAAACAAATCTGGATTTACAGTACATTGTATCAGGAGTGAAGCTGTGCACCACATTGTCTCTCACCTGATTTTGTTGGAGCAGAACTTGTTGATCTGCGGTCTGTTGATCAGGATGGTTCTCTGCTCTCTCTGCTGGTCCGCCAGCTCGGTGGCCCCGGACTCTGCATCGTCATCGTTGCCATGACGCTGGTAGCCACCTGTATCCCCCAAAATGTCTGAGAGTCAGTTTCCTTGATACAAACATTTAAACCATCGCTGGCATAAACTCTGAAATATTCCTCCTTTCTAAAAACATAGGTAATATAAACTGACACTGCAAAAGCAATGCTGCACAATGTCAATTTCAATTCAATTTCATTTACAGTAATTCATTTGTATTTATTTGTATTTCTATTCTTTTACATCTAACAATATATTCGTTCTCTGATGAGATGTCCTCTATAAGTAACATTTTGACACCAAAACCAATTTGATTCCCAGTATGCAGCAATAGATCTTTCATCTGCAACACGCACATTGTAAGAGCTCTCCAATACCCTGATGCTCTCTGTAGACTAAACAAACGAGACCTAAGGCCATAAAGACTCCAGGTCTGATGTCAGCGAGGTTCAATTGGGGCCTATTACCAGGGGCTGCAGCATCTGAGCTCGCTGTCTCTTTGTACTTGTACCTTTAGTGTCAATCATTACACAGTGAATTATGATTATAGTTTATACTTTTTGCTGTTGGCAAGGTCAAACTATGTACAAACATAAGAAAAATAAAAAATCATTGTAACAGTTGTGAATTATTGTTATGACAGCCCAAACATCACAATATGAGCTATGAGGAACATGCCCAAAAGCACAATTCATGTCGATTTTGTAAGAACTGTATCTCCCCACTGCCAGATTGTGACCATGGTTCAAAATATCTTTCATATTCCTCCCAGACATCATTACCCTTTACTGGTTACATTCAGCAAGTCTAATGGATGCTGGTTATACAGCTAACAAAATCCAAAGTGCATATACCGGGGGGTAGTTCACACGTGCACATAAATGGCACTTCTGCAGCATATAACCAAACTTGCTGCCATTCTAGGACAAAATGGCAGATTTTAATCAGCCAGGAGATGCAATGAAGGCAGTAGTAAGAGAAGAAAAAAACATGAATGGTAGTAATAGGGGCACAACAAAGGGAATGGTTTATGGTGATATGTGAAAAATTTCATGTCTGAAATTGGTATTACAGAAGTCAATGTATAATCATTATGCCAAACCAGATCTGCTCTGTATGTGTGTGTACAGCAGCTTTTGACATTAGGAATATATTGTATGTGGAATGCAAGGATATTTGACAGCCTAACAACAGTTATAAATGTTCAGGCATCAGGCTTTGAATGAGGCCAGCTTAATACTTCTCAACATGCCATTTTGCAACAATGGTAAACTCCCATATCCCTGCATTATGGCTGCAATCCCTCTTCCTGTATGTGGGAGTGCCACCTGCATGGACCAGGCTAATAACTAGCTACTTGGCATTACATCCACGGAACAGGATGGGAAGTATTACACTTGTGACATCAGTGCCTGTCTGTATAGCAGGGACTGATCACGACTCTTGAGTCTTGGGCCATTACCAAGGGAGTGTCAGCTTCAGATTCAGCCTAATGCTTTCAATGCATAGCTTTAGTAGGCTTTTAACAGTCGCTGCACACCAACCATTGGGGAGCCACCCCTGGACTGTCCTTATCCTGTCTGTGTAGCAAGGACTGTCTGATCACGACTCGTGAGTCTTGGTCCATAATCAAGGGAGTGTCAGCTTCAGGTTCAGCCTTGCTTTCACTGCATAGCTTTACGTAGTAGGCCTCAACAGTCGATGTACACCGACTATTGGGGAGCCACCACAGGACTGTCCTTGTCCTGTCTGTGTAGCAAGGACTGGTGGGCCCTGATCATGACTCTAGGGCCAAGGGAGTACCAGCTTCAAATTCAGCCTTGCTTTCACTGCATAGCTTAGTGGGCTTCAACAGTCGCTGCTACTCCAACCATTGGGGAGCCACCACTGGACTGTACTAAAGCTTACAAGGCTAGGGCTATCAACCATACCAGCATTACTTCTCCCTGTAGCTTTCGAACCAGTCGGCTGCACACAGTTCGTTTAAATCCAATACAACCCTTTTATGTGGGTTGCCTAGGCCTTTCATTACTAGTACTGCATGCATACAGCATGATACAGTTAAGCATCACACAGGCTATTCTAAGAGAAGTCCCCCCCCCAGGTCACCCTATCAACCAATAACTGGCCTGATTTTCACAAATCAATAAGTAGGTCAAAGAGCTTAAACAGCTTCTGTGGATAGCAAAGACCCATGTTACCCCACCAGCCCCCACCGTCCTTTGATCTGCAAGATTGATATTCTTCTATCAAAAGCAAAAAGCACAGATTTGTAGTTACAAGAATGTTCAAAGGAAAAGGGTATGGATTTCTGCTAGATTTTTTACTAGATTTTCTATAATCACATGTCGGTTTAGGTAACAAATATGAATGATGATTTGAACTGATGACCTGTCTTAAGCTGAATCTTCGAGAGAGATTCAAATAGTAAGGAAAGCTGTAAGAATTGTATTGGTGGATGAACTAATAATGACAGTGCAGAAATTGGGTGTCGTAGAAAAGATCCATTTAATTCTTGGAACATAAAAAACAAGATGAAAGAAAGCTAACCAGATTTATCCATGACATATGAATCTGCTATACAATGGTTTACACAACACCTGACTGTTGAAAATAAGACAAGCATGATCATCACAGATTACAAGGCAGTTTAAATATGAGTCTATCTTACACATGTAAAGTTGATTATGCACTACTTTAAAAGTGACCTTTCCCTGGTATCATTTTGCTGACTAATGTACTACTACTACCCTAGCTAAACTATGCTACCATACACATGCAGCAAAACTACGAGCAAGCACTTAATTCTATGGTAACTACTTGACACTTACTGTAATTAAATCTACCGTATGATTATATCTTTCAAATTATATATCTACCATTTACTTGACTTACAGCGTTAACAAACCGTTCTAGTTCTAGTTATGTACTATCACGGCACATTCCACATATACAAACCGTGATTGTACCCACCTAAACCCTGTGTGCTGGGGGCAGGGGGAGTAGTGCTGTCTGGAGATGATGGTGAGGCTGAAGGGTAAAGGTCAGGGGTCAAAGTAGGTCATGGTCACAGGCAAGGACAGTGCAGGTCATAGGTGAAAGGTAAATGATAGATCATGGATTCGTTATGACTTGAGAGTGTGTAGGGCATGGACAAGTGGCATTAACAAAATTAATGCGTGGGATATGTAAGATCATGGGTCAAAGGAATAGATGGGTATAGTTTTGAGGCAAGTTAGGCTTCAGGTAAGGGGGTGCAAGAGAAGCAAGATGATTAGGATTTATGCATCAGTGTGAAGTAGGTATCACTTATAGTTGGTAAAGCAAAACTAAATGTACTTAAGATTATTACATACTTTCAGCCATAGATCAATGTACAACACTTCTGGGTACTAGTAGGCTCTTCATACAAACCTGATACATTACATATTCATCCTATAGGAAAATGACAATGGTGTCCTTCATGCTGTGCTGACTTGTGCACTATACTACAAATTATGACATCCAAAGAAATACACACGCCTTCTTGTTGCTGCTACATTTAACAACTCTTCTATTATGCTTATTTTATAGAAGGGCTGTTTGCACGCCGATCTAGATTAGTCATTCTCATCTTTAAAAATCATCATCATTATAAGATCACCACAGTCTTAAGATAAGTGGATTGTCCTTTCTAAGGGGTTTATGATACTTATTCTTAGCTAAGAGTAAAACCTGGTAAAGAACTGGTAATCTGATGATCAAACATGAGCATGTGTTGGATTAAATAATGTCACTGTTCACAATCATTCAATGAAAAGCATCCAGTTGAATGCAAAATTATTTGGCTAGATTAAGCAAATTGACAAGTGAACACTAAAAAAAAAAATATCTGAATATGACACAAATCCAATAAAATGTGGGTATGGTTGAGACCTCTGCTGATATTCAGAACACCTTTCTATATTTGTAAACATGTCCTTACTGGAAATCAGTGAGGTAGGTACTATAGATACCAGACACAACAATAAACAAATATTTTCTCAAATGACATCCTGGTAGCCAACAAGATAGTGCAATATATACAAACCTTTTTCTTCTTTCAGCGTACGTGTGGTAACTACTTTGACGTCTTCGCAGTCTGTGGTGTTTTTCTCCATACCTTATCATGTGACCAGTCTTTCACAATGGCTACCAATCACTCAATATAGACTTATATCTCTGAATGATGATGAACAACATGCTGATTTGCTGGTTGATTCGTATTGGCAGGTTGTATCATTCAATTAGATATGACCTCTGACCTTAATGAGCCTGTGGCATGATGGTCATATTTGTTTGTTTTGTTCATAGCTTGAGCTTTTCTTTGAATAAAGGCTAGATACAATTTAAAGTGTTCAAAATTAATTTGGTTTTAGAGAAAGCAAAGGAACAATAGACATTGTGATATCTGTATGGTAATGGATAATTTGAGATTTAAGCAATGGATTGCATCTGTACATCTTGACAGTGCACACAGTACATGATATAAGCATAACAAAATCACCATTAGAATATATTACTTTTCTACTGAATATTCTGTTGATATTAGGTCTCAAATGACTGTTTATAAGGGAATTAATGGACCAAAAGAAATGGCAAAATATGCAATACTATAACAGATTGAAATCTTATGACTGAACAGAACAGACTATGCTGGGTGTACTCCAATGGACTAAACCATTGTGGAGAGTGCCATAAATAATGCACACTTCTATGACTGGAGAGGCGTTAGAGGAGGGGAAGCAACCATTGCATTAGATCATGCAGTAGGAATTTGCAGTTTGCATTAATTTTTCAGTGTGTTACAAAATGCTACTTAGTATGACTATGGCTCATTACTGATCAGCTGTTGTTTGGCTAATACTGTGTAATATGTAAATGACACATTGTAGATATCTGAATTGATATACACAATGTATATGGTATGCAAAATTAGATTGATAAAATACCATTGATGTTATTTGATGGATTGCGTATCAGTTTTTTTCTATTTCCATATCAATCAATTCCATATGGTGTTTCATTTTACGATCATTACCAGCACTACTGTTAATACCTACCTATATGCTCAGGCCCTTACTATGACTTGCCATTTGACATATATAACAGAACAATACTTTTATTGACTCTTATTCTGGCCATGAGTTTTGGAATGACAAACTACCAGAAAAACTTTGGGTGAGTTTTTAATTTGAATTTAATAAAAACTTGCCTGCATTGCCATTGAAAATTGAGGTTGGGCTTGTCGTGCAAAAAATAGAGCTACTGAAAAATTAGTTTGGACACATTTGGAATATGGCTGTTAGCATTGGGTAAGGGGATAAGCATTAAAACGGAGTACTCATTCATGTTACAGCTTACAAGGTTCTAAATGTATAACCATAAACTTCAGTCCCAAAGCTTCATCAAGCTCTTTTGTCTGACGCAATCAACACTGCTCCCTCATGAATTGGAAAAACATCCGGGCTGTCCGTGGGTTTTACGTCATGCATACTGATGAAAAGAGCTGCAGCACTCTCCTGAGATGCAAGGCTAGTGGTTTCTACATGTCGAATATTGATCAAGCAATACCGATGCACATTCTTTCTTTATACTGAGGTTCCCACATCTGTAATCATCAACCATAGTATAGAAAAAATTACTGACATTTCCACAGCCCTATAGCATGTTTATCTCATTTCCATTTCAAGCCGTCCAAATCAAGGCACACCTAAACTCATAAACCTTAAGGCTTAAAACATGGTAGACTGCCAAACGAACCAGAGATAATGGCTAATCATAAACATACTCAGCTCTTATTCTAACTCATCCCATTTCAGTTACGTGGTCTTAACACCCCATGGCATTCGTTGTAATGGCTTACAATGAAGATCCCAGGTTCCTACATATAAATGCTAATAGTATAAAGGTAAAACGATTGACACAGTTAAGTCTTTTGGCAGTACAAAAAATTGGATAAGGAATTGTGATGATCACATGTATTGTAACTTTGTAAAACGGGAAAATCTGATGAGTCCTTTCTTCCATTGTCCCTAGGAAAATTTGGAACTTTCACCCAAGATCTGAATATCTTTTGACCTCAACTGCCAATACTAGTATGAAATACTTTTACCAGTGCCCCTACCCTATCCCCTTTGGCTTTACAATGAGTGATACAGAAAAAGGTTTCCTAACATAAACATCCAATCACAAAGTGAACTGTAATCACAAGGCTGATCTAATTGATGTGTCTCCACAGTTGTGGCTCCAAAAACGATCAGACTGCCTCGTTACTAACAGGGCTCGAAATTCATTTTTGGGAATAGGTGCACTGGTGCACCCTGTCCCAACCAAAAAATTAGGTGCACAGAAACAATTTTGGGGGCACCACATAAAATAAAGTTGAATTTGTCAGCAAAACATAATTACAAGTACAAAGTTTAAGGCTCTTAAGAACTTCAATCTGTAATTCAAAAGCTATTTCAAACAGGTAATACATCAAATATAAAGTACAACGAAAGGTTATACTGTATTGCCTTTTCTGATACTTACATTTCAAGAATATTCTGTATACTAGTGTACAACAGTACCTTTATCCTATAGCATATGAAAATATCTAGGTGCACCAGTGAACCCACAATCAAAAAATTAGGTGCACAGCTCCAATTTTGGGTGCACACAGGTGCACATGCACCCACTATTTCAAGCCCTGACTAACCTTACACTGTTGAAGCTGAACTTCAAATCACATTACTTGCAGTCTGGCTGAGTTTTCTAATGAATGAGAAAACCTGGTCTTATCTGTGGAGACCAGAGTTTCATGGTTGGCAGATCAATTGAAAGAAAGCTGCTAGAGAAATGTTGACAAGTGCACTGCATTGGTAACAAGCACTGTTTGGATAACACTTATAAGTCAGCACCAGGGGCAGTACCAATCCATGTTTTAAAATGGAGACCAGCTTTGATGGTTGATTAATTAATTTCTGAAGAAAAGCTAGAGGCGTGTATAAGTGCATGCTTTATTGGTAACTGTTTGAATGGTAGGGTATGAAACCTAAGATTCAGCACCAAGGACAGCACCATTCAATGTTTTAGAATTCAGAGTTCAACTATGAGACTATCAGACATGAAAAAGGGTAGGATATCAAGATGATCAACACAAAAAAAACAATATTTAAGAGACAATAAAAAACTCACTTAAAGTAGATTTGTTGATGCATCTTTCACTTTTTGTTTCAAAATTAAATACACGAAAACAACATTGTTGCATACTTAGCAACAGATAGGTACCTTCCAACAACTAGGGTATTCAGAGCAAATTGGAAAAAAACTTGGTATTCTATGTGATCTCCATGACTGACACAAGGACAGGAAAGATACTCAATGTACAAAACTGGCAGGTTTTAAAAACATTTCCCTGTTAATTAGAATGGGAGACTGAACTTAGAAATGTGTTCAACTGCATGAACATGAAGTTGAAAGACCGTGCCCCAACCATATGCCCTTGGCAATTAGGTAAAATGTAAACTACTAACAGGCACCATGAAGATACTTCTATTTCATGAGCTTGTCTCATGGGGCCAGCAGTTTGCAATTGAATGTGGGTACACATATGTGCAATTTCACCAAATGAAAGTCCAATGTAGTACTAGAACTGGTTGCAAGGGTACCTATCCCCAATAGAATTGCAGCACAATTTCAAAATGGTATTTGCAAATTGCAAGGCCAAAGGATGATCTTCTAACAACTCCTGTAAGGAAGCTACAACATCAAACAACAAGGAGTGCCAACATGGATAAAACACACTAAGGAGTTTACTACTGATCTGCTTCTGCAGTGGGAATACTAAGTACTCTAAAGTACAGTTCAGACATCAGTAGCTGCTGCAAAGGGTATGCAAATACATAGTAAAAAGGCTTTTATGTGCACTCAGTGGACTCCCCATGTACATATAGGTACACTTCTGGGCTGTGTGCCTACATGCTTGGAGTTTTAACAGCAGTAGCAAGCAGACAAATGTTGACTGTTTTGTGTAGGAGATATGATTATGAACTCATGCAATATTTATTACAGCACCAACATAGTAACAGTATTATTGTTATTCCATAAACATGAAGCAATACATATATAGTATAGTCTACATTGACTCATCCAACAGTACTGCACAGGAAAGGATATGCTTTTCAAGCAATAAGCTATAGGACACAGACACAGTCCTTGACCTTAGATACATATATGACTATACATTTCTAAATAATTTTCTTTACACCCCCCTTTACAATCCTCAATGGTCTGTTCCTAAAGCTGAAATCCAATAAAGCCCACCTTCACACACAAATTGTAGGCAAATCCAAATAACTTTGAACATTCTTACCCGCGCATCAATAATTATCGGATAGGCCTCCAATCAAATTTAGCTGCACGTAGCTGATAGTGCACTCTGAATGCCCATTTTACGAGCAAACTAAGAGAGCTACTTTACTCACAGGTAACGTTTTGAATGAAGCTATCTGATGTCTACACGGCTATCATCATCTCAAGCCACCTGCACATAAAAGCCCTAAAATGTCACTTCAAAAAGCTATGCTTTACAAATATGTAGTTGTAGCCACAATACATACAAAAAGTGTCATTATAGAAGTAGCAAATCAACGGGTGGATTTGTTATTGGAAAAGGAAACCTTTCCAGTAACAATTTTCAGCTTTTTACAATACAACCCCCCCCCCCCTCAAAAAAAAATGTTCCCATGTCTCTCAACACAAGACAAAAAGCTAGAAAAGGAATGGAACTTTACATCCTAAATACCGATTTCTTCCCTACCCACATTCTATTTCTGGTTTTCTGGTACATGTATGGTTATTAGAACTATATTGATTCCTCGTAAATGCCTCTCAGGACTTGCAATTCATTCTGAGTGGATACAAGGCCACATTCATAACTCTATTTAACAATCGTGTATGTAGGACATCGCTACATTGGACTTACACCATCAGGAATATACCATTATTATGTTAGGTGTGAGACTACAAATTAGACAAAACCAGAATATGGATTTTTTTTACCAAATTGGGACAAAAATAGGTCAACCATTAATAGAATTACCTGCAATGGAAGGATGATAGATGTATATTTCAATATTCGTAGACATTCACATGACAATAGACAGTCTATAGTTATTTTTGTTAATATCATACTGATGCGACAAATACTGAGATTCTATTCTACCTACAATTCTAGCCATGATAATGATGCTGGTAATCATTTTACAACAGTGGAATTTGTTTTGATAATAGGATATGCAGGCATGAGACACATTCACACATTCTCTAAAAAATCACATATATTATGAATGAAGAGACTTCAGTGTTGAAGATTCCGATTTTCCCATAGGACAACCTTGTATCAAATGCAAAGTTGTAGAAAATATTTCAGATTCTGCTTCAATTTTGATGATTGGAAACCACCAAAGTAATTGGAAAGAAAATACCATCTAAATGAAATTTAGAAGCATATGTGCCAAAAATGTAGGAGAGTTAAGATGTACCAAACAGGCAAAATGTGTGATTTATAAATAAGGCATTTGCTCCTGAATTATTACCAGTTTTGGATGAGTTATTTTGTTCTATGGTATAAGTAACGTTAATGGTCTGTACTTAAGACTTACTGAAATGAGGGGATTGAAGTAGGTTCTTCACACTGGGCCTTTCAACCTAATGTGCATATCTACCAGGTTCAGATGGACCCTAATGGTGCCTTAAAGTCTAGGTCTGCTTCTGTATGTGCCTTTCCACTTTGTAAAACCTAAGGAAGCTGAATGGATGTTATACATGGTAAATTTTGGCACAACATAGCCAGCAGAGGCAGAATATCTGTCGCACAACCGTCCAGAGGCCAGTTGCCAGGAACTTTTTCTGAAATTCTAGTTTTTAGTCAAAATCAGGTTATATCAGGCATGCTGTTATACAAAGAATTAGGAAATAATCAGCATTTCAAAAATTGATTGCAACATGTCTAAAAAGTAAAAGATTTTCCAAAAGTGAATATGAATTTCTACATACAATGTACATGTAATGTGAAGCTTAAAATGTACATTCTAAAATGATACCTACAACTACGTAGTACAAGTTATCAGAAACACTACAAGTCTAAGGTTCATACGATATTGTGACATTGATATTCAAGAAGGAAAATCCATAAAAATGCAATATGTATGGCAAGTAGAATTCGCCGCCGCCATCACTTGTCGGAACCACCATTCATTTCCGACCAATCTCTGTGGCACCGCTAATGAAACACGTGGATTCCCAACCCTTCCGCGACCTGCTCGAATGAATAACAATTCCAGCCTCACAGTCGGCACAGATTCCCTGGCACCCTTCCTAACATATGTTATTGTGGGCAATTTTTACGATGCCTGCTTTTATCTTCATTCAGGAAAAATTCTAGGTTCTGTTTGATTGAAAAAAGACTGTGAATTGGAATCTTGTCCTTTTGTGCTACCGTATACATCTTGCATATCTAATACTAGTAATAGATAAAGCTATGTCTTAAAATGCAGATTTGTGACAA
Source organism: Branchiostoma lanceolatum (assembly GCF_035083965.1). Lineage (NCBI taxonomy): Eukaryota > Metazoa > Chordata > Leptocardii > Amphioxiformes > Branchiostomatidae > Branchiostoma > Branchiostoma lanceolatum. The sequence continues at coordinate 14,743,061 of NC_089727.1, forward strand.
CTTTTGCTTATATTCTGTGCAAGCTTGTCAGAACATATAGAAAGAACTATCAAATCTTGGTTCTAAATGCAAGCTTTTGGACCATATGGTACAAAACTGCCAGGTTGCACAGATTGTCCTAAAATATATGGTATATGCATAGACTAAGAGAATGGGGTGGCGTCGTGTGGCGCAAGTGCAGAGCGCACGGCTGTCAAACAATGGGACCCGGGATCGAATCCCAGGGTTGTGCCCATGGACATGTCCGAACTTGCGCCCAGACGTTGTGCCCTTGGGAAAGGCACTTTACACACATTCCCCCCTCAGTTAGAGGGACAAGTCTCCAACGGCAGCTGTCTTCAACTGGCGGACGAGAGCAGCGCCAGGCGGGCTGGCGTTATCAAGGCGGACCTCGAGTGTAAGAGTCATCCGGCAGCTCGCTGCAAGCATCCCAACCAGAACCAGCACGTCTCCCTCGAATTGGTGCCGCTGGAGATGGCGGAAGCCCAAAGTGTGTGGGTCTCAGATTCGCAACCTGTCATCCACCTTAAACAAATTCACGCGAAGGCTACCGTGTCAATTGACACGGTCACCATACTCGATCTGTATTTGTATCTGTACTATGTATCTGTACTATGTATCTGAATACGAATAAAGATAATACGAGTGGTTGCCAGTAGTAAGAGAATGGGGAATTAAGGCTAAATACATATCAAGATCAAGAAAGAACAGAGTTGTATTATGTGTATCTGATATTTTCACAATATCTTTTGATAACATTACAGGTTTTCTTACAAAAAGTTAAACCATCACTGTGAATGGAAATATTCAGCTACCACCTTCAAATGCATACAGAACACCAAGTATGAAGCCTAACCATGAATACTAATAGAGGATTAGACATCACTAATGTTCCGCTGATAAGATCAAATGTGTTGCCACAGGCAGGGCTTCACTTTAACTGCCAAGCAAAAGAGGCTATTAGCACACAGGTCGGTATCAAAAACCGTTACAACACAGTAAGATCTACTGTACAATGTTAACACCATACTATGATGTTATGACTAAAACAATTTTGTCTTTGACATTGTCTTTGATTTTATTTTGGTTGGAAATGGTGAAAAATAGATTTCAGACCCTTATCTGTTACAGCATCATCACCCACTTAAATGCAAACATTTCAAACTCATGAGTCCTAGTCTTTCACAATTTTTCACTATAACTGATATTTAGTAAAGATGGGTTTGAATAATTCAAATAATTCAATAAATAAACAAATGAATGTTAGCATATTTCTACTTATGTAAATGTAACAGAGCAGTACTAGCTGTGACTACATCTTTACCAGAGAAATGAAAACACTAACATATGGAAAGCCATGAAAAGAGAAGACAGTAGTCAAAATCTCAATGGTTTGATCAGTATTCATCTGATATATCTCCAATAAATGTTGGTACATTTTCAGTGAATATTCACTGTACACACAGCGTCACATACCTGTAGCAGCTGCCATCCCGGCCCTTCCTACCCTATGATCCTAGGTCTGCACTCACCATTTGATTTACAAGTCAATAGGAGGACCCGGGAATGACTAGCGCATGTCAAATAGTTCCTACCACAAGTAGTAAATAGTAGAGCTACCCTCAGAGTCACACAGGCATGATATAGTATATATAGCAACCCATGACCAGTTAGTCATAGTCTATTCCTAGAGGTCTTACTTCAAAACACACACGTCTTGCCCTATATTCTTACTAAAGGTTAAATGTAACCGTATAATCCAAAAAGGTTTCTTACTGAATAAAGCTTTCTTAGAAAATATTCAATATGCTTTTACCTGAACATGTGGCTCTTAGCATTTCTTATTTTCTTCTGGATGTATCTGTGTCTTTGATACCTTTGACAATGTGACTTAGACAGGAGAAAATAGGAAATGTCTCAGCTGAGCATATATAGTACTACATCAGTGAATGAATGCATTTTGCTACCTACATACGTAATGTTACTAGTTAATATTCTTCGCTTTTACTACTTTTTAACACAAAGCTTTATAATTGTGTGTTCCAACTACAAAGCTAGCATGATCTATCTAGCAGATAATATTCATTTCATTCTTAGCATGTTCATAACAACCAATTCAAACAAACATAACTACATAGCTTTATATTATATCATGATGAAATTTAATCATACTTTTGGGACATATCTCATTCAGTGGTCCTTGGAGATGAAATATAAGTATTTTGGTTCAAAAGATTCTACAATAGAAATCAAATATTCATCTTAGCCAGTGAAAACAAAAGGCATAGGTTAAGTCAAAAAGAGGATTTTTTCGTTACCAAAATAAAAAAAAATAGAAAATTGGTATCTATAGTTGAATCTTGGATACATCCTCAAAGATGGTAATAATGCAAGTTGGTCCTGATACAATTTTGGATGTCCTCATGGATATCTGCTGTGTTATTATGAAATAAATCTACAGGATATAACGTTAACCATACCAATTTGATTACCTGTCCACCATGGTAGCAATTACTGTTCTCCAATCACAATGGATTAAATCATTCTCTGGTGAATTGATAAGTTCATTACAGCAAAACATGTTTCAGACACAATCCAATAGAAAATGCCGCAGATACGTTCAAACAATTTTTTTTCTAAATAAGGTGGTCAAAGCCCCTTCAGTGAATGATTTTAAAGCCAGGTTTGACCGCCTTATGGAAAGCCATCCTGTAAAATACAACTTCAGAGCCCTGGACCACCCACAGAAACCCACAGTGTCAGTCGGCTAAAGAAGTGGTGCAAGGGAGCGGTCTAAACTGGATGTAAAGCATTAGGAGCAGTTTAAACTGGATGTAAAGCAAGGAGCAGTCTAAACTGGATATAAAGCATCCTACCTGACTGTAGACTCTACTCTACTCTACTCTAAAAACATATTCAGTTATAAAATACAACCAGAGAGTGCAATAAAAAAACTGGTCATTCAGGTTATATGTCTATATCACATACAATTTTTTCTTTGGCTTTCAATTTTTCATATCTGCATATCATTTGGTAAAATATTCTAACGTTGGAGGTTTCACAATATTGATCATTGAATTGCATGTCGATGCAGCTGTCATTAATTACCGCACGCAAATACAATCAATTTCAACAACATGGGAAGTGAAATCCAACACTGACCACAATTATGGATTCAGCTCAAAATAACTGCTTTACCACAATGCGGTTTGCTGGTGGCACAGAACCCAGCTCGGTTGAGGGCTTTGTGCAAAACGACACGATGAGTGAGGTTAGATCTGAGGCGACCCCGCGCTAAACGGCCGTCCTCCCCACAAATCACCAAGGATTGCCCTGGACATCAATTATTTTTCGTCCCCGCCCCTTCTCGTTTTGTCCATTTTTTTAACAATCGGGAAACTACTGACCTGCTCTGGCGGTAATCTCGGAAAGCTCTTGAACGGGCATGCTTGGCTGCAGGCGATATGTACGACTAAATCGGTGGGGAATGTCATAAATGAGACATTATTTCTCGTCGGACTGGATGCACGATTTTGTTCCTCAAAAGGCAGCCATTTTGGGTGAGTCCACTTGTACAGGTGCGATGGGGGAGTTTTGCCTCTGGGAAAGAAATCAAGAATTTTGAGGCATAAAACTTATCAAAGCTTCATTCATGGGCTTATCAAGTGAAAAACTATTTGATACTTTTCAAAAGAGTCCCTAAATGAGTTTTAAGTACAGAAATAATCTATTTGAATGATGATTTAGGTACATTTTACATAGAAGCAACTGCAGTATTGGCAAATATGGAAATGCATGAAAAATGGCTTAACGTTACATGGTGGCAAAACAAGATTTTTTTCATCATAGCATTGCATCCAAATATACACAAAAAATAGAAATAAAAATAAGACAACCCTAATCACCCCCATAAAGTAATGGCAGTGTCCATTCCCATAATCCATCTTGCACCGAGAGGTTAAAGTTCATTTCAATCTGTGGATCAAAACTTTGTTGTTTACCAACTTTACCGTATTTAACTATCCATAGCAATATAGTTTGTCCACAATGAAGGAAGTGCCCATATCCACATGTGAACGGGAATTCATCCTGAAAGCGATACGAGACAGAAAGGTTGGATTCTGTTGCTTCAGTGTAAAATGTGTTGGGGGAGGGGGGCAAACATGTGCCATCTGGATCTGCCTATGCTATGTATACAACTACATGTATCATGTTGCACAATGTTGATAACTAGCAATACAGTTCTGATCTACCTATAGTTATGTGTTTGTGAACTTAGTCATATGAAATCATGGTGCTTCATCTTTACCTCTCTTATGTTGTTACATAATCTATGAAGGTATGATTCCTTTCCTTGAATCTTGAACTTGCAAACTTTGATATTAAAGTCTGTGATGCCAGACATGTTGCCTATGATTATTTCTATGCCTGCTATTGCTAAGAGTTGTGCTTTCCTCTTGCTGTCATTTTTACAGCGCATCGATGGACGCCAGACGTACGACTACCGCCGACTGAAGGTGTCGTTTGGCATGGAGCGTGGATGCTGTATTGTTGAGCTGGGAGACACAAAGTAGGGGCAGCCATTACGCACAACAAGCTCGTTCACCATTCTGAGTACGTGTGCGGTAGGTCAAAGGTAAAGGCCCCTGAGACAGAGACAAAACACGTCTGATATTGTTATGCAAATTGACCAATATGTGTAGATCATGGCCGAGACAAGAACTGTTTTCAAGTCAGGGGCCTTGACCATGCGCATGGCGTATATGAAATGGTGAATGAGCTTAGTTTTATCGATAGTTCTAGAAAAAACACATTTTTCAACACCTCAATCCTGCTTGCTGATAACTCTGGTTCTTGAAGGCAGGACAATTTCTTGTGTTTTTTTCAAAACATCATACATTTGCATCTGAATATGTGTTGGAAGAAAGTTAAACTGTACAAATGATGTCATTCACAAAGAGTTGAGCATCCATCATTCCATGCTACTGGCTAATTACTCCGTGATTGATTCCCCAGGGTTCTTGCCCAGGTGTCAGGTAAGATCGAGGAACCCAAGAAGAACAGACCAACAGAAGGGTCCATCATCATCAACCTGGAGCTGTCACCCATGGCCTCACCTGCCTTTGAACCGGGAAGGTAAGAACGTTTGTAATTTTATTGCTGTTCTCTGTGATTTTTAATAAGTCGTTTCTTTTGAAATGTATGAATATTTTCAAATGAATGGGATGTATGAATTGCCTATAATTCAAACTGTTGACTGTCTGTCAAATGCTAATAAAGTTCTTTTTGACGTAAAAAAAATACAGATTCTGTAAATGCAGAGATTTTCGCTGTTGTTTAGGTTTGCGGTTTTTGCAGTGACCTCATCAACCTTAAAACCACATCAAAAATGCTTGCTCTGTGTTCTGCCAGCCTACACTTTTTTTTAAACCATAAAACTTGACACCACCACACCTTTTTCTCCCTACCGCAAAATTAAATCCCTGCGAACTTAGATGCAGTTACACTTACAGTACTTCGTAAACTTGTGTCCACAATAAATGTGTACTGTATTTACCATCATTCTGATACATTCTCAAATGCTGTTTTAAACACAAATTCATTCTTATTCAAAATTGTATCCAGTGGCTTGAGTAACTGTTAGCTTGCGTGTCTTATTACCTTGATGTCTAACCTTCATTGACAAGCATTTATAGTCATATTTAGCTAACATAGGATGTGTGAATTAACTTTAAGAAAACTGACTCATCATGAAAAGAATCCACTGACAAAGAACAAAACTTTATGTTGTTATTTTGTGGTTATTGCAGGTGCTAAGTTAAGTAAATACAGCAGTAGGAAAAAGCCAACATGAATTAACTGTGTAACATTTCTCCATACAAGACCCACAGAGTCTGGAATAGAGATGAACAGGATCCTGGAGAGGAACATCAGAGACTCCAGAGCTGTTGATACAGAGTCACTCTGTATTGTAGCTGGGGAAAAGGTGAGGTCTAACTCTTATCATATCATACAATATCATATAGACTGTTCGGATAAGAGGCAATATATTGCCTATGAGATCTGCTTCTTAAGCTAGTGTCCAGAGTTCATTATTTTCAGACTTTATATTAAGAGTTTATGTTGGGTTGAGCGTGTACTCCTTGACAAACCCTTTGACAAACTTGAACACCTGGATCATGGTGCCAAGTCACTTCGCAGCCCTGTGTGTAAACAGACCGCTCCTGAGTCAAACTTCGGCTGAGTGTACTTTGAAACACGTGTGTAAACCCAGCCTTAATATCTTATCAGTAGGGATCCATAAGGAAAAGATTTTGATCTCTGCTGATTGTGAAATACATTTTTGTGATAATACTATACTTCCCTTTACCCTTCAGGTGTGGTCCATCAGAGCAGACGTCCATGTGTTAAATGATGAAGGAAACATCATGGATGCAGCCAGCATCGCAGCCATTACAGCACTGGCCCACTTCAGGTATAGTCATGTCCTTATTTTCCCTGTCAGTTGTCTGTGTACCATACTGATAGTCTGTGCTCATGCTGTGTTCAATGTTATTCTCCTTGTTGCTGTGCTAGTCTTTTGGCACTAAATTATATAACACTCACACTAAATTATATAACAATTACTGTGTTTTAGGCAATACTCCAATAGGGAAAAGGTTAAGAATGGACCATAGCTCTTTTTCCTTTTTTGATTTTAAACAAATTATGAGATGATGTGAATTCATGTATACCTAAGAACAGTATGTGGTACCCTGGAATGAAAATTAAATTGTTTGATGTAGGCTGTAGCATTATAGTATACTTTTCTTTGTTGCTTACAGGAGACCAGATGTAACTGTGATGGGAGAAGAAGTTACCATTGTAAGTACATGTACAAATACAAAAAGCTCTTTTCCTTAACATTTCTCTCTGTGCAAAATAACGTCGTAGTATAGAGAATTTTTTAACTTCACCATGACAACACATGATATGACAAAATACAGTGATCCAAATGTAAAGTTGATACATAAGAATTTGATGATAAATCATAACTTTGCAATGAGAACTTCTATACATGTATTTTGCACAGCATTCACCAGAAGACAGAGATCCTGTACCCCTTAGTGTTCACCACATGCCAGTCTGTGTCACATTTGCTTTCTTTGACCAAGGGTAGGTTTTGGTTTCATGCTATACTTGCACTTGTTTCCTCAAATAGGTGAACAGGATAATCTCCTTATGCTTTGTGCTTTGTCTTTTTCTTGAGGTTGATGATACTGAAAATATGCAGTGGAATCACTGCAGCATTCGCCTATGCAGAGCCTCTCCAGCGGCCTATACTATAATATACATGTAGCTATAGGTGGCTTTGCTAATCCAGGCTAAGGTTTCCACTTTTGTGGGTGTGACCGCTAACCCGCCAATCAGAGAATTGCCCAACTTCTTTGGGTGAAGCTTATTCTCTGATTGGCTATCAGCTGGTTATAGGCCATGCCCACAAAAGTGGAAACCTCAGCTTGGTGTAGCTGAGCCTTTCCACAACATAGTATATGGTATAGGCCTCTATCAAGGCTCTGTGTAGGAGAATGCAAATGTATGGGATTTCAAGTTCAACTGCAAACATCTCCTGCATGTAGGGAGTTTCTACTGGTGGACCCTAACCGTTTGGAAGAGCGTGTGATGGATGGGAGGATGGTGGTGGGGATGAACATGCACAGGGAGATCTGCACACTCATGATGAGTGGGGGCATGCTGCTGGTTAAGGAACAGGTAGGACAACAGTTCACAAGCTTTCTTATGTAATGGTACTATACTGCACTGCTGCTCTGATGGAAATGATTAACTTTTAGGACACTGAAGTTGCCGTCTGGCACCCAATTCCATATTGGTTATAGAGTTATGCAGGAGGAAGAAGGTTAATGTTATGTCACTATGTTTGGTTGGAGGCCCTTTCCCATTTACACTGAGGCCCTCTGCCTGTTAGCATTAGAACTGCAATATCAAACATGCAGATGCATTTTGTTGCAAATACACTAATGACTCCTGTTTGTTCTCATGCCCTCTTTAGGTCCTGAGATGTTCCCAGATTGCTACAGTCAAAGTGGCAGAAATCATAGAGCTGATTCAGAAGGCACTGGACAAGGATGCCCAGGCAAGGTACCAGAAAATTGCCATCTATTTGATTGTTGCAAAAGGACAATTGCTTTAAATGACATTTTCATTGTTACAACCAACTTACAACTATCTTGAAATCAGTGAAGTTAGTAAGGGGCTGCAGGCAAGATTATTGTTTTTAACCATTAGCACTCTTAAGTAACTGATTGGCACCACATTTTCGGCAGCAGGAGTTAGACAACAGGAAGAAGGTTAAGATCAGACCCACTAAGACTAAGAGACAGTCTTAGATTTATGATGTTTTTCTTTTCCTAAACAACATTGTGTGGCTTTTTTTCACTTAGGCAAGCTGGGGACAAGTGTGGCTTTGCAGAATCAGTTCCAGCAAACAAAATAACCACCAACAAAAAGGAGCCCACCCTGATAGACACAACAGCAGCAGCACAACAGGCCAGTCAAGTCATACAGGAGGCTGGACCGGTGGACAAACCGTATCCTTAACCGTGTCCACTCATTGGGAAACTGACTGCAGTGGCAGTTTTGGTTGGAGCAGCTAGGGACAGTAGTAAGGCCTAGTAAAAAAAATGTTGTGTTACTGGTTGCCCACCGGACGATAGCAAAAATCAGCCGACCCTAGTCTTCTTTTTTTTGCAATGGGAGAGAAGCTGTGGCTACATCAACCCTATCTTTTCAGGCCAAAAACGGAAACACAACATTGTTTCCCCTAAGTCTAAGGGGATGAGTACAGCAAGGAATGAGTATCTGCAGATTCATTCCTGACTGACATGACTGGTTCATGTTCAATCTATTTTCCAATAATCACCTTTTTTGATTTGAGTCATTCTTCCTTAACTATGCGTCCCTGACAGAATGTCCAATATGATTGTACAGGTGAGTTAAGCTCATCAACATTCTACAGTCTTTTAATTAGAAGCCATCATGCCAATGATGCCACACTTACAATTTCTAGGTACATGTATTAGAGTATGTGTCTTAGGCTTGATTTACACACACGATTTTCAGTCAAATTGGAGACGACTCAGGACTGCGCAAGGAGAACCCTAGGCCCTAAGTAGCATTTAATAGTCCACTTGAGCAGCCTAAAGCTCCTCACACCAGCCTTGAGTCAACTCCGAAAACTTGTCTGTAAATCAGGCCTTTCTTGGATTTAGTTTAACCCATGTGTATCACCTGTAGGCACCTGGAACAGTACAGATAGGTGAGGGACTGGTGAACACCTGGCAGGTAGATGATGAAGACATGGAGTCAGAGGAAGAAGAGGAGAGTAGAAAGAAGAGTGTGACCAATGGGAGAGAAGCTGTGGCTACATCAAAACCTACTGAGAGAAAAAGACCTGTTAAAGCTGGTGAGGGTATTGGTAAATTCCTCTTTACATCTGTCCATTTTTCATTTTCTTGATAAATCTTTGAAATTCAAATCAACTATCCATCATGTATTCAAAATTATACAGGTTAGGATTTCGAAAAAGTATTTTAGTTTGGTACTTTCTTCTTTCGTTCATGGAATCAAAGGGATAAATATTAACCTCCTGGATGGAAGATAAACTTTTTCAACAATTGAAATCATGAAGTATTGGAGGCAGGTTGACAACAACTTGAATGTTCAAATGCTTTTTAAAACAGCATTATGAAATGTTTGCTTTTGGTCTAGAAAAGTTGGTACATGTAATATGCTGTCCACATTTCAGTCTCCCATGCAGATGACAGTGGCAGTGAGGAAGAAGAAAAAGTCATGCTGTATCAGGGAGATGCAGAAATGAAGTAAGATACCTTTATCATATACTAATCTTGAGTCTCACTCACTCATGACATATTCTTGAGTACCAAGCCACCAGTTAAGAAAAGTATTACACTCTGCCTCTTGTACAGTCCTTCATTTGCTTGATACTTAGAAAATTAAAGCAGTCTTAGAACAACCTAGCATGTACAGTTCTATGAAGTAAAGAAGGAACATGTCTGCCTTTAGATTGGCCATATCTTTTGTAACACAAACTGCTGATGATGATAACCATGTAACTGTGATAGAGGGAACTATGCTTCCTTTGCAAAGGTTTCAGCTTGCACAGCACTTTTCTTGGTTTTTCATGTGACAGCCCCTCTGCTGTGATTTTATGGCCTGTATTCTGGTGCTCACTGATAAGAATATATTGCAGGTCTGTTGAGTCGTAACTCACCTGCTCAAAGCCGGCTCCTAGTTTATGACTTTACATTCTTCATATTAAGAACATACATGATTGAGCCAGATATTATGGCTCTCTTTGGTTACATGTAATAAGTCAATTGAGTTATACTTTTTACTGTGAGGGAACTATGTTTTGGCATGTCTGTCTGAAATTTCTGTATGGTCTGCTAAGGAGGCTTACCATAATGAGGGTTAAGTCTGCTGTCTCTGATTGCCTTGTTCTGTTTATACAGATCCACAGAAGACTCTACTGCACTCCAACAACCTTCCAACAGTGACAAACCAGCTAAGAAGAAGGGCAAGAAAAAGAAAGCTGCACAGAAATAACTCATCAAGCATTTTATAGATACTACATAGTAGAGACAGAAAGATCTCATCTGCAAATATATGCAGATATGCAAGTCTAAGATTATAAAAACATTTTTACCACTGATATACCATGTATCTAGCTGTTTGTGCTGTCTGCTATTTATATTTCATTTAACATGATTTATGTGGCATTTCAGTCAATAAAACATCACTTAATCACATTTTCTGTTTGAATTTCTTCATTGTCTTGGTGTTACATTTTACCCAGGTGCTACTACTTTTACTTGTCACTATCTTTAAAATAATTCCAACCAATAAAATTTGATAGTCCATGTCAATCAATTTTGTATACAAATCTCAGCTCAGGTTTAGACTACAAGAGAGTGACATATTCAAAGTAGCAGCAGAATTTATTTTTTCAATGTTGATAATCCAGAAGGAAGTACAGTGCGTGTATGTTTGCCATGTGCCTCATTTATTTATGCTGCACCTCCTGGTGTATAAAAAGGCAAGGAAAAACTGACACAAAGTTCCCTTCATAGAGTTTAATGCTGTTCCTATGTTTATGATACATAGTGATACAAGTAGGTACAATGTAAATGAATATTACCCCTGTTAACCATCACCCTGCTGCCCAAGTGTAACCAGTACACATTTGGTCGCAAAAGGCTAGCTCAGTAGGGAGAATGTTAAACGTTGTCCACTTTGAGAAGTTACAACAGACTAGAGCTGACAAAGGATGGTATGCAATATACTAGTATGTCATTCGTCAGTTTTGTTAAATATCACTCAGTTTACCACAGAATGAAATGTTACCTATATATGGGTATCAAGTAGAAATTTTTTCCTCCATTATAATGACATTTCAATTCATGTAAGGTCTTCCTACCACTACTGAGAGTTGTCAACCCAAAACTACAGATGCAGTAAAAACTCCTGACCAATGCTTAACAAGTGGTCTACCACCTTGTGGTACCAAAGTCGAGTAAGTATAACTTGCATGTTCACCACAAAGACTCCTTAAAGAGTTAAGTGTTCCCCAAAACAACAGATCCTTGAGTTCTTAAAGATCTCAGACTATTTGTGAAAAGGAAGTTACTTCTGAATGACAAAATTTAAATGTCACTTTAAAAGTTCATCACTCTATACAAGTCAAAGCCAGATAGCGGTATTATCTACACAATCCTTCACCTTGAAGGAACAGGTTGGTGGCACAATCAGATTCTTCATCTGTCCAAGTTATGCCCAAGGATCTAAACAAACGAAACTTCTGACAGGTTGTAGTTACAATTTATATAGGAGAGGAATAATTACTATCTTTGGCAGTCAAAGATCACAGAAGATCAAACAATCATAAGACATGATTGTATAGGAGAAATGATACAGGAGATCTCAAGGGAGGCACATGGTGTCATCATACTGTCATGCTAAGAACAGAAGTTCACAATGTTCATTCAACCATGAGATACCTTGAAGTTGAACACCACAAAAAAATCAGCACTGGGCAGCAGTGAGTTATCATAAGGACTTCATGGAGGTACACAGTTGGGAGAGACTAAATTCTGCAGCTATGGTACTGTGTGAACAAGAAAATAAGCTTCAGCTGTGATATTGCTTGTAATTTGTCAATTTCTGTTACATAAAAAAAGATTTCCAACATAGTCTAAGATCTACCAGAACAAGCTACTACAAATGTAGAATTCTTGGGGACCTCAGACTTTTCACAGTCAAAAGGCATGTTCTAGCAAATTTTTCAGTAAACCAATTTCAAATTCACTTGATTGGCAATTACACAAATTTGGGGTGTAGAACAGTGACATTTTGACTGTTGTTTCATTCATGATTAAGCAACAACACAAATAGAGCTGATTATAAAAAAGCAATTTAAAAGGACGGGAAACAGTAAGGAAGAAAAAGAAATTTAAGAAACGACCTCTCCAACATTAACTACTACTGTAGCAAGGAGATTTGACAGTATTTCATGTTACTGAAATTCTACTTATATCAATTTTGACGGAAGTAGTACTGTAGAAGTACTCCCAACATAGGATGGAAAACTGCTAAAATGTTGCTTTGCCAAATGTTTTAATGCAATGAAAGGATACTGTACAATTGTACCTACAAGTCCTACAATCTATGATTGTTTACTTGTAAAATTGAGACACATGTATCACAGTCTTCCACAAATGACATTTTCACAGCTATAACACGTGAAAATTACACAACAAACACTCACACACACTGCCATTACTTACAAGGATATTTATATTATAATGTAGGCTCAAAGCCTGATTTCTACAAAGAAAGTTAGACTGTTGTTTCTTAAGATAGGCTCCTTAGCTATCATGTCCAAAATGTTTTTGGTCGAACTTGGACTTGTGGTTCTTGATCATGTAGATGAAGAAGGTCAGGCATTCCTTTTCCTGCACTGGAATGGTCTTAAAGTGACGACTGACTGTCTGTAAAGCATAAACAAATCAACATGAAAATGTGAGTTAATTACAACATTGCTAGCAAAAACAATTCATGTCTGGTGCAAATGATATAGCTTATAACTCTACCTTGAAGCAAGGGCACAGTTTGGAGACCTGATGTTTCTTAAACAATTGTACAAAATGTAGATAAATATAAACTGGCTCCAAGTCTTTTTTGGGATGAACAAGTTGTCCTAATCTAAGTAAGGGTGGTCCCAACAGTTCCAGCATTAGGGTAGGAATGTTGTGGTCTGCTGAGTGTACACAAGAACTACATCCTACAAAAGCTGGTGTGTGCTTATTCACATGCACAAAGCGCTTAGTTATGACAGAACAAGTAGACATTGGTATATCAACATATTTCTTCTTGTCTTCTCATCAATTCAAAGGGCAGGCATAGCAAACTTTAGGTGTTTTCCTCATAGACCATCATTCGGCAAAACATTTGTTCCATAAATATTTCTAACCTTTTTATTGAAAATACACTTGTTTAACCAAGAATCTTGGTGCTATCATGACTTTGCAGTTATGAGCGCCAAGGTATCATACACAGTTGCCAACATTTTGCACAGTTAACGTCTTAAAATGAAAATCACCCAGCCTTGCCCGCCAACAAGTCAGAAGTTAAGTCAGCATGTAATGAGAAGGTAATCTCTGCTGTAGGGGGTTGACCTACCTCTGCGAGCTGCGCCTTGTTGAGACCAGGTCGTGTCTGCAGCTTGTAGTGACGTTTGTACCTGCGCAAGGTGTTCACCTGGAGACCAAGGAGGTCCACCTGGGGACACAATAATGTTACAGATGTCTTTCAAGATTCAAACATACATACATGGCACCCATGGAGAAATAGTCATACCATAGATTGATGTTACAAGCACTTGTTATTCTACTACATGTTTAACACCATTCAATTTCAATACTTAGATATTAAATAGTGTTACATAAACAAGCTAGCATCCATACAACAGAATATCTCTGGCAGACTAGCAATGCTAATTTTTTAATTTGGGTCTGCAGTTCAGCACTACATATGTACGTAGTGATGACCATTCATTTAATTTCATTTATTTTACCGGTGTATACACTCAGGTCTCTAGCTTGACCCGGTTTTCAGGTTCCCAGAATATAATAATAGCTTTAATGCAAGTTCATGCCCAAATGCTAATTGTAGACAAACATGTACATGGAGATAAATGGAAATCGAAATAGTTATCTAGGCTACTGTGAAAGTAATACAATACACAGATATGCTACATTATACACAAGGATCACAAGGGTTCAGCAGAAGTTCAAGGTGAATTTCAGCTACTGTCAAAGGTTACATTTAGACTTTGAACTTGAGGCAACAAGCTTCATTTACATATCATATCAAGGCAACATTCACTTGTAAGCTGTAACAGTAACTAACCTCAGGTCCATCATAGTCGTGATCCGGGGAGTTGTCATCCTCATCACTCAACTTCCGCTTCCTCTTGCTGCGAGCACTTTGGATCACCCCTTTGTGGTAGTCACAGATGTATATGTGGCGTGCCTATGGAGGGAAACATAACACCACATTCGACCATTAACACACTATTAGGAGAGTACTGTAAATGCATTTAAGTTCGAGTGGTTTTAATTTCGCGGTAGGGAGAAAATGAAGTGTACGCAGTGGTTTTAGGTTCGCGTTTGAAACAATAATAGCTCTACAGAAACACCAGCAGAAATGTTCGCGGTGGTTTTAACTTCACGGTGAAAAGCTTACCGCGAAAACCACGAACATAAAACCACCGCGAACTGCATTTAAGGAGCGAACAAGAAAGCTGATCAAGGATATTATACAGGATGATAGGGTACAATATTAATCCTTGTGTGATAGACTGTTTTGCCCAATTCTGGTATGAAATCTTCTACAAATTTTTTTGAAAGTCCTACATCGAAATTTTCAAATTTGATCTGGTGTCAACAAGACTGACTGCGAGCCTTGTTGATTCCGACATCACTGATGTACAGAAAAGACAGTGTACTATTATGCATACCATGTTCACAGCAAACTTGTCCCAAAATGCTCAAAGTTCTTGCTATCGCCATATCTTCATACTTCTTGAAACAGCTTGAGACAAGTTTGAATTTACCAACTCTAGCTTTCGCCTAGCAGTAACTGATGGATCAGGTGAAATGGAATTTTACAGCTGAGCAATTTTAACCTGCATATATGCAGGTGATCAATCAACGCCTACGTGGAAGTCTACAGATAGGGAAAGAATGCTTTGTCTTTGTCAAAACCTTGAACAGTGTGAAGATATTCTTTCTTGTATCAAGAAGCGGAATCTGGACAACTTGGCCCATCACCAACTCAACCTATCGCAAAGCTGGCCAACTCGGCATAACAACAGTTGGTCCAACACCTTGGTCAAGTTGGACCAAGTTGTTGGTCTGGACCAATGCACATGAAATGTACCCCAAAACAATCATCCAGTTAGTTTGAAACAGCAGACATGTCAATGTCAGAGGGTAGCATGAATAAAAGCCACAAGATGATGTTGAAAAAACGTCATGTTAGAACATTGCGAGGATCTAAAAGCCTAGTAATGAGTATCTACTGGAAATATTGATTTGTATTTCTAATCCTAAACAACACTTTCAAAGCAGAGCAAATACATCTGATGTCTTGTCTTCATCAAGAAAAAATGGAAATACATGTAGATACTAAAACTAACAGACTATAATCTGTCTACCACTTCAAGACATGCACTAGTATGTGAGACACCTTACAAGATGGAAGACAGAACACCTTTGTGCCTTGAATACCTTTGCAGTCCAGCACTGTCCCAGTACATAATTGTGCATACATGGGGTTGGTGAATTGTTTATAGAATGCAACACCGTGTTGTATTTTATTCATGTCATACCCACCTGAGAAAACACACATTTCAATGCGAAATGCGCCAGAGAAGTTGAGAAAAGTTGGTGTCCTCAAACAAAAAAATTGTAACAGCCGCACATTCCAACGATCGAATCCAGTATCGAATTTTCGATAGCGGCGCACTTGGCGCACTCAAATGCATTCTATCACCCGGTTCAGAACACCCATATCAAACGTTTTTTTGCGGCCCAGGTTTGACATAAATGTATGTAATAATCAGTGGCAAAGTCAACTGTCAACATTTTACCGGTTGCATACAATATCTTTTCTGAAATAACATTCAGAAACTGTATATGGGATATCATCCTTATATACGCGAACACCCTACGTTCAGTCCAGTTTGCCCGTTCAGCAGATTGTAGATAAATCATAACAACCACCATGCATGAAGGACACGAGCAATGATTCTTATTCCTTAGAAATTAATGTAATCAAAATATGTAATGTTACACAAATTTGACATTCTTTACCAACTCAGTAGGAAATTTAGTTTTTTCAACAAAAACATGGCAAATCATCATTGGGAAAATCATTTTAATATGTTGCAACCACAGTATTTTGGCAATGTCAAATTCAAAACATGTCATGAATATTAATAGGGTGATATTTAGCGCAGACATCTGATTGGTCGGCCAGCTGTGTGTACATTTCTCCAGTCATTCCCGCAGGCCGGGGACCCGGAAGCAAACCAAGCCACATTTACCGACGTGTCTTCAGTAATAAACTATTGCTTCACACCAAGGAAATGTTATGATATGACTTACAAGCCTAATGCTTAAGATTTCGATAGTATATCAATGTGTACGTCAGGAATGAAGGCGGGGAAGTCTGTGTAATGTGAGGAAAATGTAAAACAGCTGACACAAAAAGTCGTCTGCAAATCTGGGCGCTTTTCTAGGCTCGCCAGGTCACGTCCGGTGCTTCAAAATTATAAAGGGGTACTGCCCCCACCACTTTTTAGCATGAAAAGTGTAAACTTTCAGTTACTTATCAGTGCGGATATTGCTAAAATTCCCACCAGCAACAGTGACGGGTGAAGTATTTTCTAGGGACAAAACAACAAGGGGAAAACAGCTCTACAAAAACGGTAGCGTAACCAGAGACGTCTGAACTGAAACGTAAACAGGTCAAATTGTCTCAGCTCAGCTGGCTTTCTGTCCTGACCCAAAATTTCACAATGTACGTGACAGGTACGCAGACACTTAAATTCAACAAATTCTGGTCAAATCATGTAAAGAATACATAGCGTTTGGGACTTACGCTGTGGTCGATATTGAGCTTGAGTTTCTTCTGTGCCACGGTCTTCTGTATCCGTTTGGAGTAGGAGGCGTTGCCAGCCATGCGGGAGCAGCGCTCTCCGTCGTCTACCAGACAGCAGATCTGTCCGTGCCCCGCGTCCCGAGAGTCGTCCTCCGTACTGAAACCGTTCAAGTTGCTCATGTCTGTGGCAGGATATCCAAGCTAGATGGAAGAAGGATCCGAGACTGTTCGAAACAATGGTATTTTTCAATATGGCTCCCACACACAAACACGATTTGCTGACGATAGCCCCTCAGTACAGTAAGTGTAGCGGTCCTTCCAGCACTAACAGAAGCCTATCCGATCCGTAACTTGGGTCACTCTGATGAAGGAAAGTCACAGAAGCAATCTTCTATCCCGAATACCGCCTTTAGGGAACGGTGAGTTCAGCAGACTGGAGGTCGGCTCGCGATCCTTTTGTTGACAGTTTGGCGCGTGCTCGCCCCGAAATGTAACCGGCTCCCCAGACCCGGCTACTCGCTGCTGCTGAACAGAAACGGTGCTGGCAGCAGAATGAGGAAGAAGTTAAGGTAGAAAATGGATTATCACACTCCAGGTGAGTCCAGGACTTTAAACACGGACCAGACGACGTTGGTGGGCCGTCCCTGCCGCTGGGGCTTCGGTCAAGAGAAGGTTCCCAGCTGATCGCGGGCAGGCTGACGTGGGGGCGGGGGTTTCCAGACGATCTTCCGCCTCAAACCAATCCCAAGCTAGTTCAAACCCTACAGCAAGGTTGTCAACGACACTCTGCTCATAACCACAGCGTCAAACAATGTCTTGGGCAGTCGTCAGTCGACTTGAGGCCCCTTTCTTGGTGTCCCAACTCGTCTCACTACAGAGGCGATTCCTGAATCGGCTGCTTCGCGGCACGAAAGTGGCACCCGAATACAAACCTTGTCACGTGACAGCATTTCTTCGCTTCCATTGGTCAGATAAAACATATGTGAGACAGTTGCTCCGCCCGTCTCAAATTAGGAGGAATAAAGCAATAAGCAACAATCTTTTAGGTGCAATTAAAGCACGCATTTTGTGTCTTACAAAGCAGACGTGCCAATGATCATAAGAGATTAGAATAGGGCATTATGTTATAGATACCTGCATGATCGTTTGACCGAGGCATTACGGAAAAGTTTACCCTGAAATAGGAAATACATGTACAAGCAAACGTTTATTTTGGTCTTTCCTGTCTCTATGACCCAGGGCGCCCTTTAACTTGGTCCTTTGAGACTTGGAATAAATATCACTCTTCATATTTCTTGTTGCTGGTGTTCATGGCTATTTTGCTCACGTCATTCGAGATCACGCGTTTCAGGAAGCATCCCTGTAGTCTAAATACAAACATGTCTGTTGCTTTGAAGAAGTTTAAACAAATGCCGTGCACTTAGATCGCCATGTAACGCTTACATGTCTCAAGACTCAAGAAAGTAAAAATTATCGTATTATTTGTCAGTGAAAGTCAAATTCTGTACCAGATGTTTACTCTTTTTACCTTCACGATTTTGGACCTCTTTGCAACAACAACGAGGAACCACTCACATTGGAGTAAACTTGAAAATTCACAAGTTCTTCACAAATTCTTGATCAATAACTCTTCAGTGGGCTTTGTCCTGTCTTGGTTTTCAGTTTCTAAATTCTATGAATCTGTTTGGCTATTTTAAAGGAACGACACAGTAGGCTTGAACGTATGGCGCTAAAACGTTTTGTCACATAAAAATCGGATGAGATTACATGGACACGGACACACTATTTTGTGCGTTTTAGAAGATAGACGCTATAAATTGTAAATAACATGGCCATTTTTGTTCTGCCTTTTACCTCAGCCAGGTCAGGCGTGTTGTAAACCAAGCCTTTTCAGGTATGCGCCAACCAGCGCGCAACAATAATGGGCTATGGTAACTCTGCCTTGGCGTCTGTCTGTATACAGCCCCTTTGTATTGTAGCTTGAAGCCCGTCCAAAGCAGACGGACAAAAATTTCGCGCCAAAATTGACGTCAGGGCTGGCGGGAATGTGACAGCTTTGTGGCAAACTTAGCTAACCAATCAGTGCGCGCGTCGGTCACATACGAAAACAAATCTGACCAATCACGGGAGGGACATTGGAACAAGGCATGCAGCATAAGTAGCGTGGGTACTGCTGCTCTTTACCATAGGCTTCGCTGCAGAACTTTGAGGTAAGTTCACATTTTCCCTACACGTTCTGTATTTTATCAAATTCTCGGAAAAATTGGTAAAGTGTAGCTTGATATTATATCGTTGGTTTGCATTAGTTACAATTTCTACGCGATGATAGATGAGTGCGCAGTTGAATTTTTACATGGACGCTGTTGGACGAATCGCCTACCTGTTCAGAGCAGTGCGCATTAATGGCTGCCCAACAAGAATCATGGCCCTTGCACTCATTTAGCTTCCCCTTCGTTTTTCTCCGGTATTTACCTCAGGATTTGCCTGCAAAACCTCACTGTAGTATTCTTCTAGCTTTGATCTGTCATTTTGAATTTTGTGGTGAATTTCCAACGGCGCAAAATTTTTCTACGGCTTGCCGAAATTGGCTCGTTTTTGTATAGGCTTTGCCTATGGGCGCCTGCCATGCAGAAACGCTGCCATTTTCTCCCTATGTTTGTGCCTGCCATTGCCACAGCATTGCTGCCTATGTACCCAGCGTTTGCCCATAGAGTTCCATAGACTTGCACCTACGGCATTTATAGTACGAAAATTTGTTAAAATCTGTTTGTATTTATGAAGAAACGGGTTCAGATCAGGTCGGGGAGGAAATTTGGAAGGGACTTTCTTTCATGGGGATGGATTTGGGTGGCGTGGCGGCGTAAATTTTCACTTTGTTTTCTAGCTAGCTTGCCTCACCTTCTCTGTTCGCCATTATCCATTGCCAGGCAATGCCTACCCTACCACTTACACATAGGCCTGTACCTCAAGTTGTCGGATTGGGTTTGGAGAATGTTTCGGGCCAAATAATCGGGAAGATCGTTGGTAAAGAAGGATTCTAGCGTGGGGAAGGATGGCTTTCCTTTGTCCTCGCCCGTTTTGGAGGAATTTAAAATGGCGGGAAGCTGTTTTTCGGTCTGGTTTGTGGCTTGCCCTTGTACAGATTGATCTCACTGCACTGCTGAATAGCGGGATTCTTATGTTGCCACTGAGAACCCAACCTAACTTGACTTAAGTGTTCAGAAAACTCAGAAATTTTGAAAGAAGGCTTGTTTACAGCCTGGAAACGGTGGGGGACGCTTATGCGAAGCCTCAAAGGTCATTTTAATGACGACAGGGAGGTTGTTTTTCAGACAAAATGAGCTTTCTTGTCCGGGATGAATTTCTCCATAGGCTTTGTGTTGGGCCGTTTTTCTGAGCACCCCAGAGCACTTGCTAGTGCATGTAGCTGCAATAATATTGTTAGAAATGGGAAATAATCGTCCATTTGACCACATTTTTGCTGGCTGGGCCTATTTTGGGGAAGAAAGCAAGCTGAAACGGTAGCCATTTTGGTCTGGTGGGAGGAAAGGGAGGATTTTGTTGTTTGAGCTGTGTTGATATCGGTACAACAGAAAAGGGGTGCAACAGCAATGGCTTCCATTGCACATTCCCATACACAGGAATTCTAAAGGCAAGATATCTGTCAATTTCTGAAGAAAAATTACCCTGAATGTAGGCCCTGATAATGTATGAGACATTCAAATTTTATGCTTGGTCATGTATTTGGGGCTGGCACAGTTATTTATGAATCTAATTGAGCTTTCACTGCTGGTGAGCATTTTGCCATAGGTTTTGAATGGGGCCCTTGTTTTTCCAGTTTTCGACTTTCTGGTTATTGTTAGGGTTATTACAACAGCGTACAGTTTTTGTGAGAGAAACTCAGCACACGTTTTAAAGGGATTTAAATGGATTTTTGGTGCGTTTGGTGTTAATTTTGAGGAGGTAATTTAGCAGTTTGGGACAATGAGAAGGGATGGGCAAGTTGAGCATTACTGTGACTGATGTGTGTAACACAGTAGCAGAACTTATTCCCTCCAGTATTGAAAATCATCCTCAGTTCTGAATTTGTCAGTTTAGAACCTAAAAAGTAGACGATTGGGCAGTTTTTTTTTTTTTTTTTTTAGTCAGGCTTTGTATTGATAAATTGTGGAAGGTTTACACGGTAGTTGGTACCCATTGTGGGGTAGTCTTTGATTTTGAACCCAATTTTGCTTTTGAACTTCAGATGTAAGCAATTTTTAAGGGTTTTGTTTTTGAATCTTGAGCTGAGCTGTAAGCTACAGTCTGAGACTGTTTGAGCTGAGGTTTTCCATATTTTTTAAATGATTTTACAACTTGAAGTTAGGAAAAGAACCGAAATAGATATGATTTCATGGTTTTTGAGTGGTACTGGTAGAAATGTTGGAGTGAATTTAGTATTCAGGGTATATTTTTATTTAAAATTAGATTCAATTTTTAATAATTCTTGGGAAAAAAAACTTTTAGTGCCAACACATGGCTTTGAAACATGTCTTCGCGTGTGACAATTGCAAACAAAAGAAGTGATCAAGTAAGCTGTGATTATTTTTGCACTGCACTTTTTGGCAGATGTACAATTAATTTGTAGAAACTGGGCTCATACTCATAGATGATTGTAACATTCAGGCATGGGTGTTCTGGTTTAGAAATGAATTTATATCCGGTGCATTATGATACCACTCTTGATCCT
This sequence comes from Branchiostoma lanceolatum, assembly GCF_035083965.1. Taxonomy (NCBI): domain Eukaryota; kingdom Metazoa; phylum Chordata; class Leptocardii; order Amphioxiformes; family Branchiostomatidae; genus Branchiostoma; species Branchiostoma lanceolatum. The sequence goes on from NC_089727.1 coordinate 14,765,034, forward strand.
AACAGCAGCATTGAATTAAAGGCACTCCGGCATTTTGATGGGTGTTGCTGGCTGCTTCTGTTGGTACTAGTATTCTGTAATGCAAATATGATCCAAACAGGTCATGTTTTGAGGGGTGTGTATTTTCCACAAATATTCATGGACAAGTTACAAGGTATAAGGAGACGGTTTAGCAGGCCTTTGTAATTATTCCCATTTACTGTAATTAACACCTCACAGTAATTATCACTCCAGTCTTTGATACCTTTTGTGCTTCAAAGTTTCACCAGTAGATAAGTGACATGCAATTAGATTTGTTATTTTGGCCAATATAACTGGGTCTAAGAAAACAGTTCTCTTGCCAGGGCCTCCTTGCTATAACAAGCAGCTTTCCAATAATCCTTGATTGGATTTTGAGCTGCAACACACCCTGTCACTGAAGTTTGTATTAATCAGTCTGTGCTGGGCCTATAATGGCGTTATCACAGACCGTGTTGCTAGCTGTACTAAGTATTCAGTAGCCAGCCGATTGGAACTGTCCACAGAGAATGAAATAATGGTGCTATAGAAATACTAATGGAACGGTGCATTCTGACTCAAGCTAATCATAGTAATGTTTCCATTGAGATTTTTATAAAATGTGCAAATTGTATTGGTGCCATCTTTATCCAGGATGAATTTGATGGAACATTAACTTCTAGTGAGATTGAGGGTGATTACATAATAAGTCAGTGGAGTGATTTGAAGAAGTTTATCTGCCAAAAAAAGGCATGTTTTGCTTGCTGTGATGTTTACACTATTTATACAGCTATATTGAAAATATGCAGTCATCACAGGGTTTCCTTGATTTCTGTATCAATTTTTTTTCATACTGTTGATATCTAATGGATGTATTCTATTGTCTTCTAAAGGTTTTACTCCTTGTTTCAGGTGTTAATCCGTGGAGTATCAAGTCAGCCATCATGCCAAAGGACAAGAACAAGCCCAAGGGGAAGATGTCGGCGTATGCCTGCTTCGTACAGGAGTGCCGCCGTGAGCACGAGAAGAAGTACCCCGACAAGCAGGTTGTCTTCACTGAGTTCTCCAAGAAGTGTGCTGAGAGATGGAAGGTGAGATCAACCTCATTTGCTGTAATTTCTCATTGCAAAGTTCAATAAAAGACTTAAGTTCAGTTTAGGAAGTCTTTTGTACTTAAAGTGTGCAGGACATTTTGATGTTGTGTTTGCATGATATGGAGGATGATGGAATTGTTATGTTTTTCTATTTGTAATTAAGTGACCATAGAGACGAGTAATGAATTCAACACTGATTTTTTTTCCCTCTTTTTCAGACCATGAATGATGGTGAGAAAAAGCGCTTCCAGGACCTTGCCGAGACAGACAAGAGGCGGTACGAACGGGACATGGCCAAGTACGTCCCGCCCAAGGGGCAAGAGGGCGGCCGCAGGAAGAGGAAGAAGAAGGACCCCAACGCACCCAAGAGGGCCATGTACGTGATGTATCTCTGGAGCTAAGAACAACTGCCGACAGATTATCAACCCCAACTAATTTGGCTTTGACAATGTTTATTCTGCTTCTACAGCTAGTCCCTTGACCTCCGGGTCGTTGGGGGGACAAGGTAGCAATGAAGATGGACATCTGTCTCCAGACTAGTGTTTATTCACTGCTTTCATAAAAGAATTCAAACCCGGCCAACTATATTTAAAATAGAACTTGCCCAGTAGACTAGATAACTATTTTGATTTTCATGTATCTCCATGTACTTGTTTGTCTGCAATTAGCATATTGACTTGACTTCATAGTCTTTGCTCCTTCAGGGGGATAGAGCCTGAGTAAAGTGACTCAACAGTGGTCTATTTTTCATTGTAACAGTTTTTATTTCATTCGTTTAGTTTTCAAGTATAAAAATCTGCTGTTTTTGTCATTTTCCAGGTCAGCCTTCTTCATGTACTGTGCTGATGCTCGTCCCAAGGTCCGCGCAGCACACCCTGATTTCCAAGTGGGGGACATCGCCAAGATTCTGGGGAAGCAGTGGAAGGAAATCACTGATTCAGACAAAGCCAAGTATGAAAAGAAGGCCCAAACTGACAAGGCTCGCTACCAGAAGGTGTGTACAATTTGTACATGGAACTGTAAAGAGACAGATTTACTTCTTATTATGTAGGGGAAAGTAGACACATGCTCTCACACTGTTGGCTTTTTATGTTGTTAACGGTATAAATGATTTTTCAACAGGAGCTCGCAGAGTACAAGAGAACTGGGGGTGGTGCCAGCCCTGCCAAGAAGGGCCGTCCAGCCAAGAAGGCGGCGCCGCCACCCAAGAGGGTAGAGGAAGATGATGATGAGGATGATGACGAGGAGGAAGAGGAGGAAGAAGAGGAGGAGGAGGAAGAAGATGATGACGATGATGACGATGATGATGACGAGTAGATCTTGTCCTCTAAGGCTCTTTCTCAGCTGTACACATCTGAAAGCTCATTCCAGTCCATCTTCTCTATTACCCTAGGCAGGACAAAAAAAATGTAGAAAAAAAGTAGCGAGCCCTTTCAGAACAGGACCCCTGTCACATATCCTATGGTTGTGTTACGAGACTCAGTGAGTAAAACTGTGTTTGAAGATGTATCCGTAGAAGACTAGGCCTGTGATTACCAGTATATGCATTTTTAGAGGGAGAAAATATATAAATAGTAGTGGTAGTTGTTGTTTACTGTCTTGCTGTTGTACTGTTGGACCAGAAGAGATTTTTGAAGCTGCTTCATTGTGAGTTCACTTTTTAGAAACCTAAATCATTTCTGTAGAGCTACATGTATGGTTACGCTTTCCAAAGAGTGAGTAGCATGGTAATGTTTTATTGTGTAGATTTTTTGAAGATTTGTCCTACCTTTAATTGCATTGAAGCAGCCTCCTTGTGTGTAGTGAGAAAACAACATTCCTTGTGTAGCTATGTCATTTTTCTCATTGACAGTTCTCTCAGTTTAGGGCTTACCCAAATCTTTGTGTACTTAAACAGGCAGACAAGTTTGTATTACAACCAAAAGTCATTTTAGCAAGAGAATGAATCTTGTCAGAATATAGGAAACAGTTTTGTATGCTTACTTGCCTGTCCCCAATACTACAGATTGTAATATACCTAGGAAGGATCCAAGCTGTCTCTTCAGGATGAGAGGGCTCAAAGTGCAAGTAATTCCTGGTGCTGATTGATTTGAACTTGAAGTAGTTCTTACCTCAAGCCAAGCTTCGAGGCATGATAGCGGGAACATACTAATTTGCGAGTGCTGAAAGCCCCCAATCTAGAATTGACTGTTAGGGAGAGTTTTGATCACTTTGTTTTGGCTGTACCTATAACTTTTTTGTGAAAAATAAAATTTTTATTAATAAAACCAGTTGGTCTCTGCTTTAGTGATTATGCTGGTGATCTGTTAGCATACTTGACTGAATGAAACATAATTAGCACACTGTAATATATGCAGCTTGAACTTGTCCATTGAGAAAACAAGATCAAAACAGATATGGAAAAAGGATCAAATGGTTGAAGTGACTGTACTGCCACCAGTGCACTGGCAAGAAGTAATCTGTTGAGAGCAAATAGGATTAAACCAGGATTAAGTTCAGTTTCATGATAATTTCATCGCTCATGCTGATAGACACCTTGATTTGCCCATGACAGAATTGAAAAAAATGGGCCGTCACAGGTAAATACAATGCAGGTGACCTTGGCATGAAATCAGTAGCCCCAGGCAACATGGCAGTAAAGTTTTGAACCAGGCACACTCCTCACCTTTGTTTCAGAAAAGAGCTTTGTGGCAGTTATTACAGCTCCTAACCCTAGATGTTTGTAAAGCAACACAAATTTGTCTTGCTGATGACTGTAAAACAGAATAGGGTCAGGTTCTTAGCTGCAAGTGTGCTTGACCAAAAACGTGATCATCATTGCTTCACCTCAACTGAGGACGACTTACTTTTTAGAGCCACGTAAATAGTGAGAAATACAGTTGTAGGTTGATATGATGCTCTTCTCCAACTGCCAAGACGTGGTGTGATATCAGCTCATCTGTTAGCACTACTGGGGTGCTTTATTTTGTCGCCTCGAAACAAAACACAAAAACAAGCTGAAAGCCATCCTCTGGTTGGTAAGGAGGATTGTTCACCAAATTAATTTACTCTCTAACCAGAGGTTGTTGGGGAAAATTGTGACTGCGGGGAGGACGGACAAAAATAGGCCATATGATTGGAAGCTGGAGGCTTTTTGACTTGAGTTAACTTTGTGGTGCATTAACAACACAAAGCCCTGCCATTTGGCAGCATTGATGAACAGTTCAAAGTCATGTGTGGTAACATTGATGTTGGTCAAATCAATTACCCTAGATTTGATTTATAAAAAGTATACATGTGTCAACTTTGTTACGTGCACTTAAACTTGGCTATACCTGCAGTAAAATCACCATTTCACATTGGAAATCTTTAAAAAATCCATATCCTACAGTAGATCTAGTATATTTAACCTTGAGCACAGTAAAGTAGCTGTTAGACCTCCGATTTTCCATTGGTTACAGGGTTGGGCAGCAGGGAATTTCTAGATTCTATTATTAATACTAAAGTATGCCTCCAACGACCACCTGATATTGTTTCCAGCGTATATATTCCAAACAACAATGCTTATGATTAATCTTATGCAAGCTTGTGGACAAGTAATATCAGACTGAGACTGTTTGTTTCTTCTACATGAACTGCAACACATCTGAGATGAACAAAGACTGGCTGCACCAAAAGCACAGCCTTTTTTAATGCAATGCTGTTTACCAAATCCAAAGTGCAAGATACCTATGCCTTGTGTTTTGTTCCATTATGCAACATCCTGATAGTATTAGTGGTAATCTGCACTTCTATGTGTCATTAAATTTTTTTTTGCTTCAATTAATCTTCATCCTCATATGCATACAAATGTATTTAGACATAGGCTCCAAGAAACATGTCAGCAGCAGAACTACCAATAAAATATTTTCACCAATACATTCTTTGTTACTTGTGAATGGCAACATGCTGTTTCCAAATGACTGCTCTGATGTGCTGCAAACTCTGACATTCTACAAGCTGTGTTTTAACAGAAACTTCTCTGGAAAAATCTTGACAGAGAATTGAGTACAAAATTATTTAATGCATTTTGATATCTTGTGACATGACCCTCTAAACTAAGCACACTGGCCTTGTAACAGATAGATAAAATCACAATCACTTAGTAATTCATCTAGCCTGTATGTAGTATGGAGATGTTATAAGTGATAAAAGTAAAGATTCTGGACATGACAGGAAAAGGTTTGCTTTCATTTTATGTTTCACTTTTACATCTAAAATATGTCAACATGCTTCGGACAATGCGGCATATAATCTATACACATTTCTTTATCAATCTTTACCTATTGTTGCTCTGCTACAGGATAAACAAGTTGTTAAAAGTTAGAAAGGCAACAAAGGATTATAGTTTTGGTATTGCTATTGGCTTTCATAAAATTATGACCTTGACAAAATGTGATAGCAACAAAGATGTATCATGCAATACAGCAGCTTTGTAAAACAGCCATACAATCTCAAGCAGAAGGTTTTACAAGGCATTATTAAACAGATCTGTATCTGTACAATGTGAGCTATACATGGACTTGGTGAGATGTATATATGTCTTTTGTACAGTTAAGTGTATACAGATTGACCGTTTGACACTTTGAGAAAGCTGAACACAAAAGTATGTAATTGTACATAGTACAATGTAGTAGACTACTAGTAGTTCCTGTCAAAAGTACACATAACACCAATTGCAGTTTGATTCAGCATAACACCAATAATTAAGAATGAAACATCTGCTGATAACCTTACACTATAAGACCTGACACTCTTTAAACCTCTATTCCTTTTAGACTGAATCCTTCAGCTATATAATTTACCAAAACCTTCCTAGAAACAAGCTTATTCTGAAGCTTGTTCAATATCAGACATCCCTGCCTTTGAGGGAAGCATGTGATATTTGATTCCTTCCTTCTTCCCGATCTTCCTTTGATTTCCATTCCCTTACAGCAACCTGCAAACACTATTCTTCTTTATACAGTCCACCAGATTTAAGAAGGTCCAGCAAAGTTTCAGCACTTCCACCATGCACATTTCTTCTGAATACGATCATCCCTGGAATGAAGCATTGTGGCATTCCTTTCCCCCTCAATTTTCCATACTATGGCATACTTACTGAAGTATTTACATGATTAAGTTTTGGAATATGAAACTCCTTGCTGGTTACTTTTCTTTCAGCTGAGTCCATACAAAAAAGTCTGTGCTGAATTCCAGTGTTAGAAAATGGTCAGGAGGGCAAAGACGCCGTACAGCAAGGCACAGGGATAGGCTACAAGCAGCTGCTGGTCGTGCATGGCGAGGGCTGACACAAACAACTTTGAGGCTGACATGCTACACCAGCCCACTGATAGTGTGGCTAAAATCTGGCCCAGGACACCCCTGGAAAGACAAAAAAACAAACATACTCACTTTAACATAATATCTTTATGTTGAAAGACATTCAATGGTTGTACATAACATAACATAACATAACATAATGTTCGGATAAGAGGCATATTGCATATGAGATCCGCGTCTTAAGCTTAGAGTTCAGAGTTTGTGATGAGAGTTTATGTTAGGCTGGGTGAGTACTCCAGTGGTTGTCCAGTTTTGACATGAAGGCGTTCACAGTTTCGGCAGCTACAACATCCGCAGGAATGCTGTTCCAGGAGTTATGTTCATGTGTATGACATCAACATATTCTACCTTGATTAATGAACACTGCCTCTTTCCCATGTAATGCTAGCTACAGGTATCATTTCAATCAAAAACTAGAAATCTGTCAAACTTAGGTTGAGACCAGGTCAAGGTATCTAAACTTGAAGTACAATGTTACAAAGAATAGAAAGTAAGAAGAAAAAGATACCAATGCAGGAAACTTTTCTTAGGTATCATGCAAAACAGCGACTCCTTGTGATACTTTTCATGCAGGGAAGAATAAGATGAAGCCATACTCACTGGAGTGAAAGAATGATTGAAGTTCCTGACAGAAAGACCATGGGCAGCAGACAGTAGCCTAAGATACTGGCCACAGTCCACACACTGACCCCCGTTAGACTCATCATGTTCAGCAGGCACCACAGCGACACACAGCCGATCCCACCGATACCATAGATGTAACCAAATTGAACCTTTCCTCCCTGAAATAGAAGATATTCAGTACTTAAAAACATAAAAGATTTGTCGTAAGCATTGTTTTCTTTTTGTGAGCTAAGCTAGCACATACTGGTGTTACTTGTCAATAATTTTGCTATGGCCACGTAATTCTATAACTTTTTTACAGCCTTGCAATAAATGTACAAAACATCAGATCCAATTAAAACATATAATTCATTCACAATTTACTAATCATAGTACCACAATGGATGGCTACTAAGTAACATCCCATAGTTGCTTGCTGTAAGCACAGCATGGTAAGAAAGGTCCTTACCAATAAGAGACAGGACCCAAACATGAGACAGAACACCAGAGGGCCAGCCAGGTCCCCATCCCCCAGTATTGAGGCATCCGTTTCTTTTGTAGGGTTAAGAACTGTCATTGTCTGGAAGGAAAAGGTTCAAATGGTGAGAAGATTTCAATTCTGAATGTAAAGGTAACCAGACAGAGGTATCAAGGTCAAAATTAGTACATGTAACTCCTGATTTGAAAGGAAACTCCAGATTTAGTACTTGTGGCATCTTATCATAAACATTCCAATCTATAAGGCTTTTGCTTTAGTATTATGGAAGTCAAAGTACTGTATCAAGATATTTTTGTTTGGTAAAATGCCAGCAGATATGCTTTGACTAAGAAATTGATGTGGGCTTGGATATCTTACCTTTTGTGTTATGTGATCAAAGTTGATTCCTAGTTCTGAAACAGAAGAAGTGAGACACAAAATTCTCAGTCATAGATAATTGATTATATAAAAACAACCAATATGGTCAATCCATATCTTATACAGGGGGAGATATATGCCCTTATTGAATTACAATTTAAAAAATGGTTCCTCTTTTTCCTCAGACCTAAGAAATCCCTACATGCACAAGACAACCCACCACTTTGCCCCAGTCAGAATATTAACAAGCAAATAAAAAAATGTTTTCCCAAAATTCATGGAAGATAGATTAGGTGAATGTTAGTGGGACAAAACTGAACAAAGCCAAAAATGCCTGAGAGGTTTTAGTGTGCAGGGGCACCACCAACCACAACACACCGGTACTGCATCCCTACCTTCCAATAGCGGTGGTTCATCTTCAAAACTGTTGTGGCCTGTGAGTACAAAATGGGCGTGTGTGTGCTGTCTCATTTGTATGTATGCATTTTATCCATCTAAGAATTTAAAGACCCTATTTCAATTCAGTAGTTGTTGCATTGGTTTTAGGCATCAAGAAATTGCTCAAATTAAATACCAACAAAAGCAACGTCCACATGACCCAGTAATTCCTGTCCATTCCAATGTACTGTATGTTTGCTTCTGGAAAAAATATCCTGATTGTACCAAATCTTTTCCTTTTTGAACAAAAAGAAGACAGTACTAATGTTGATACATGTATTTAAGTCTGCTGTAAATGTTTTACTCTTTCCAGACCACACATCAACATTTTCCCCATCTTAGACTGTCACCATCTCCTAGCATAGTCACCTAAATCTCCCACTAATTCTCTTGTCCTTGCACTGAGAGAAAAGAGATGTACCTTCCAAAAGCGGTGGTTCGTCCTCGAAACTGTTGGGATCCCCTGGCGCCATGGGTGAGGCCCCGTCTGTCTGTGTGTAGCCGGCGTAGGATGAGGATGTGTCTGGGGTGAAGATATTGGGCTGGGCAGGGTACCCTCCCTGCTGCTGGGAATAGTCGTATCCACCAGCAGGGTATTGACTAAAAAACACACAGAAAAGAACAGTAAGCAATGTACTATATGACAGCAGTTACACTTACAGTGAAACCTTACTCGACACAAAAAAAGGACAGAATCTTTTATATACTATGACTGGTCACACACATTTCTAAAGTTACATGTGGACCTGCCAGTTTGACTTTAAGTTTGAGTAGAATAATACCACAAGTCTGAAATTTTAAGACAAAATTTGAGGACAGCATTCTACATATCCAACGGGAAACTGTACAACATATGATCAGAAACATATGAAATATTCAAATCCATTAACTTTTCAAAGTGTGCAAGATAGATACTGTTAGTGTTACCTCAGGTGCAGCCCTTCTTATTTCTTAAGACCCAAGTAGTTTCAAACTCCTGTATACAAAGAAACCAACACATACTTTGGTGTATACTGTTGCTGTCCCCTGTTGTCATATGCTACATACTGTTGTTGTCCGCCTCCATCGTATCCTGCATTCTGGTTCTGGTCATCGTAACCGGCGTAGTTCGTCTGGAAGAATCCCTGGTCAAACCCGTCGGCGGTCTGTCCATACCCTCCCGACATGGTGGTACTGAAACAAGAGAAACCAGCTCACATACAACGAGGAACCTTTGCATCTCAATATACAAGCCAATGGTTCCATCTCTGAGATTTTTGTCTCTGTTTGCATCCAGTAAGATTCTACAACATACACAGTAGTCAAAAATCTTCTCTGTGAGCAACATGTCTGCAAAACTGTGCTCTCCAAGCAGAGAAAATTGTGACCTTTTTATCATATGCCCTGTTTTTCGTCAACTGTCTCTAAAATGGGGCATATGAAATTATGATGAAAACGTCACAATTTTCCCCAACAACCTCTACTTGGGGAGAACAAAGCTGTACAAACATTCAGCATTCTTTGAGCAGCATGTCCCCTAAAACTGTTAACTATGGCAATAACAAGGCAACCCTTTTAATTTCAATATATCATCGGATTAAGCTATCATCTATCTCTTCCATGACGGTGGATTTAATCATAGCGTGACAATCTTCATCAACGACACTGACACAATAACTGAATAAGGGCATACCAAATCATACTACCAAAACATGACCCTATAAAACAAACTGTTCATGCTACTTGCATTTAGTACAAAAACTGTATGCACTTATGAAAGAGAATTTATCACTAGCACCATTCTAATGTTTCCAGAGGTATTAAAAAGCAACAGCATCCTTGATTTTATTTCCTCTCAACTCAAGACCTTGTCCTAAACCAGTGTTTTTGTGAAGTATAGTTCGAGCAATCATTATGGCATTCTGTGTGTTGAAGAGATCAGCCAGGCAACAGCCAGTTCACCAGCACCACTGTGTTATAGAGGAAGCATGGACACAGAAGAGACAGTACAGACCTGGGTGGTGTCTGGCTTCCTTCAGGAAACCCTGAGGAATTATCTGGTGGTTGGGAAGTGTCTTGTATTGGGGAAGTGTCTTGTATTGGGACTTCCATGTTTTCTTCTTTTCATACAAAGAATGAACAACAGATAAATCACACCTGGATTACCCGTGATATGTTGTGTGCTTGTCAATCTATGATGATTCAGGAGCTGAGATTGTGAAGCTGTTACTATCATTTGTATGGCAATTCACTACGGCAATTCATAGTGGCCCAGGTTCTAGTATTCGGTTGTAAAATGGTATGGAGGATTCTGTGTCACAAGAAATAAATGCATGAAATGGACTGAACTGAAATACAAATAGTAAGAATGAAGGTAGTGCAAACAAGGCCAAGGAGGTGAAGAAACAGGGCCTCGGGGCAAATACTCTGTTCCTAAAAATTCCTTCAAATATATGTCAACCTTAGGCCACCCATATTACTAATACCTCAAATCAAAATAACAACCAACTTACATGTAACGTTACAGTGATCATGGGCAACTTATCACAATCATGATTTTTAAAAATCATATCAAAATGAATAAATTGTGATTTACAGTGTGTTCAACAAGAATGTTTTGGTAAATCCTAACACATACACTCTATAAAACTGTTCTGACTGCAAGGCCACCATAATCCATAAAGTCGTTAGCGTTCCTTGAAAACAAAATAATAAGTATTTTGACTAGGGGTGGGTACCGGTACCGTGAACCGGTACAAAACCGGTATTTCTTAATGGACCGGTCCAAAAAAACCGGTCCGTAAAAAATCAGTGGACCGGCCTATGGACCGATTAGAAAATTCATAGTACCAGGCGGCCACATAACTGGTCTAAGAAAATGCAAAATAGCAGATTTAACTTCGTGTTCGAAGACGTTAGCTGTGAATCATACCTAGAAACACTTAAAGGATTAGTAAACAGACGGCGAGGAGAGTATAATTATAATTTTGAGACAAAGTGCAATCCTAAGAAATTATATCGTTCCAGACATGACGTTTGGAGACTTTTACGTGTGTCTCGCTCTCCAAAATATGATGTACTGCGACACTACTGTAATCAGGTACAGGTACAGGTCCGCACCTGGACCTGACCCTCTGGACCTGGACCTGGACCGGACCTGAATTGTTTGTACCGGTACCCACCCCTAATTTTGACAGTAATACCCCCCCCCCCCCTCCAGCTGGTTGGCGTGCAACAAATGACACAATTTCTTCCCCCCACTGAAACCAAATCATGCCATATCCTTACTCTATAGAAAGCTATCTTTGTCATACACTTACCTACAGTTATTGAAGATGACAACTCCTCAAGACAGTCCGAAATTCGCCCAATCTGGGAGAAGAAAAAACTTGGCTTCCTTGGAAGAAGATCAGAACCAACGTGGCATCTCGCTCGTTCTCGCGAGACTTCCTGTCATCTACCCACAGTTCTGTGCGATAATTGCAAGAAAAATGTCGGGAATGGAGGTAAGGAGTTCCGTACAAAATCTTCTTTTTCTGCACCCTGTGACTTCATAAGAGGATGAAAACACGTCTTGTTAATAGCTAAGAATATGTAGATGCGGTTGAATGGTCGGTTGTGTCGTTAACCGAGCGTTTTTCTGTGCTGCGGACTTGTGAAAGTCAGATAACGGTCCCCGACACTTTATCAACAAGTGAAACGCCAGACGCGACAAATCAAGACAAGCTAATTTGAATAATGTCTTGCACATCTGGGACTTTGGGGGCGGTCTTGTGGGCGTTTCATAAAAATTTATGTTATTGATTATGACAAGGGCATCTTTGTTAAACTGTCGGGAATTTCCAAATATGTCCTTGTGTACAACACTTCACGTGTAAACAAGGGAATTCTTGGGAATCATTTACAGTGTGCAGGGAATTGAGAGTAATTGTGACATGATAAAACTGACAAGTATGGCATTATAATAGACAAAGTAGCCACAGGTCTTATGTGTTCTGCTGTGTTAAGTTAAGAGTTGAAGACTCCGAAATAGCTTAGATGTAGTAAGATGCAGGATGTTTTGGCTAAAATAGGCTGACTCAAATTACAAAATTTACATTTTAGGATGCACTCAGATCTTGTGATCCAAATTTACTGTGGTAAGATTTACGATTGAGTTAGCCCTACTGTAGGGTTTAGAAAGCTAAGACTTTCCGATTAAGTAAGACCTATCTGGGTGAACACAGTTAAGTTGGAAAGTACTTGGTGTGGCCTGTTAAGATTTGCATACCAGTGATGTGCTGTCACAGAATTGTCAGCTGTCATAACACTCTTTTTCACACATCAAGTTGATGTAGAAAGGTTAGATGGTCATTGGAGGAGAGCTCAGTACCATTCAGGAATATGATACAATGTTGCAAATGCAATCTTTTCTGGTCAGCTGTCAAAAACTGAAAAAGTAAAACTTTGTCATGTGACTTAATTCTACTGGTAAAGGTACTGTATCATGTTTATCCACTGCTTTGAATGCTTTAAACTTAAGTGCCCTGACTGGGATTACATGTAAGTTGCAAGTAAGTGACTCAAGTAAGTCAAGTTTATTCTCTCTTCCCTGACAACAGTCTGATGGTGGCAGTTTCCACAGAGGCGGGGGCAGCCGACTGTCCATGCGCCAAAAGTCCATGGAGCGAAAGCGTGTGAACAAGGAGCACAACAGTAACTTCAGGGCTGGGTACGTCCCCATAGACGAGGACAGGCTACACAAGACGGGCATCAGAGGGAGGAAACTGACTCTGGGGATTATCCTCATTGTCATCCTCTTCATCCTGGTTATCATCAACTTTATTGTAAGTAAACAGCTTTCCATTTACATTGTACTTCACTAAGTACCTATAGTACAGATATGTAAAAACTTGCTAGCCTCCTTTGCAGGCCATCCAGGTGGCAACATCGACCTCTCCAGCTAAAGAACCTGGCCCTGATATGTTGAATTAGCGCTCCCGAAATGTTGAACCATAGGGAACAATAGACAATAAACCGGACAGAGAGAGATATCATTTAGACCTTGCTCATGTGTTCTTGTTGTGCTTCTGTTCTGTTCAACAAGGAAACAAGAATAACCAAATGTGTTCTTATTCCAGCTGACTGTCCTGCTACTCCATGTCCTGGTGATTGACCACAATGGCATGGAAACTCTGGACTTCATGGACGACGGGACCCTCAGGTTCAAGTACGGAGGGGACATGGGCAATGTCAAGCCACTTGACAGCAAGATTGGTGGCTTTGGAAACCAGGACTTTGAACTTACAGGAGACAACCAACCGGTAAATACTACACTACAGACATACCACATTGTTTTTAAGGAAGAAATCAACTATTTATATACATTGTTGTACATGTGTATGTGATTCTCCACAGTGGCTGCTACACTGATAAATGTTTGTTTTGCTGCACTCTAAAGATACCATATGTTTTACTTTTGAGGAATGATAACGAACAATCTGAGAAAATTGCTATTGGTCTAAAAATAAAAATGCTTTAGAGCTTGAGGTCATTGTATGTTGCATTCTTTTCAGTCCAGCCTGTTAACTTTGCAAATGACTTACACATGATGCTGTCTGTCTTCTGCAGGTCGTTGCTCAGAACAGGATCACAGATCAGATCAGAGGCAGTTCGGGTGAGTTTTGTTCCATGATGTAATGATTTAGTCCAACAGCATGATACATACTTTTTTATGTGCACAGAACAAAGTTCAGACTTCATTGTGCATACAGAATTCAGAATTTTGGACATTTATAGTGGTATGGAAACTTGAGAATAGAAATTAAGAATACCCTCACTTATCAAAGTCAATTTTTTATGTCTATATAGTTCAAGTGGAACCAGGCAAGACTACCATCAAAGGAGATCATGGCCTTGACATTGTTAACCCTAAGACCAACCAGACTATCTTCACCACTGACTATGACAGTGAGGAGTTCAGGATGCCAGATGGGGTGGACAATCTGAACGTCAGGAGGGCACAGACATTTAGGGTAAGACTGGGGCGAAGGATTCACCAAGCTACTTCAGCATATTCTACAACTTACAAGCAGAGGTTTTCATCGAGGGGCTATCAGTGGCCGGGATTTTTAACAATGCCCTCCCTTTGTGAAGGGAGGGCACCATTAAAAATCCTGGCCACTACTAGCCCCTCAATCAAAGCCTCTGCTTGGAGAATATCTTCAGCATCCTGTTAGCTTTTAACACATTTTTACAGTGTGCACTTCAGTCATGTTGAGAAATATCTCATGACATGAAAACAAATGTCTCATAACTTGATGATACAATTTAAGTACACCACATTACACTCAGAGAGCACAAAACTCTGCCATAGCAGCATAGTTTTCCCTCATGATATACTATTTCCATGCATGTAATCTGCACTTTGAAAGGAAACTGATTTAGAGTTTTAGATTAGTCTTTCCTAAATTTACTTTTCTCTCCCTTAGGCCAAGGCCTTTCCATAGGCAATCATCCACAACTTTTGAACCTGGCTTATTCACCCATTGCATTTCTTTTTTGAAAGTACATGTACATGAAGTAATGACGATATAAACACTTATGACACTGCAGATATAAAGATATGATTACTCACACATACTGTCTGCATGTGTTGGTAGGTGGCCAGTCCAATCAACAGTGACCTACGTGTGAGCACGAGAAAGAACGCCATCTTCCGAGGCAACGAAGGGGTCAACATCCTTGGCAGGACAGTGAACTTCAACTTCAGAGATGATCTCATGCTTGAAACACTTCGAGTAAGGAATTCATTTGTTTTTGTTCAATTCAGTTTATTGATATAGAACTGAAGGATATGATATTCTTCATGTACTTATATCCATCATTTTACGTCAGTAGGAGTAGAAAAAAGCCAACATTGATAAAAGAATCCTAGCATATCAAGTTTCTTGTTAAACTTTTACCTACTTTTTCTCTGAAATTGATGATAGGGGTATGCATTTTCAGTATTACTGTCTGATGTTTGAGACATTTACATTAAGCATAACTACATGATATCTTTGTTATGTTCTCTTCCCAGAATGAATCTGTTGTAAGAGGCAGTGCCTTTGTGAAAGCCGGCGGGGGACTTTATATCAACAACACACGACTGCCGCGTAGCAGTCCCGATCCATTGTCAGTTATCGACCGAGGCACCACCACCTACAAGATATGTGTGTGCACGCCGTCGGGTAAACTCTTCCGTGTCCCTATAACAAGGGCAGGGCAAGGCTGCCACACTGTCAATGAAAACATAAACCCTTGCCTGTAGTTTTTTATTGCTAAAAAAAATTCTGTTAATAGAATGGTGCTGTGGCAGTGGAGCTGAAAAGGGAAAAAGACAGTATAAGAAGTGCCTCTGAATCATGTCTTTGTAGTCATAGTGACGTGCAAAGTCTCCATCTTGTCTGGTTAAAAGGAAAGTCAATCTGATTGAGCTGTGGCAATTTCTGACATGGTGAATTGTGAAGAAAATCTTTCAAAGCAATACATAAATGAATACTTTTATATGCTTTTCAATGGTTGAATACTTTACCAGTACAACTGATAAAACAGTGAATGAGAACAGTGAGTGCCAGTGCAGTAAAATTTACAGAAGAACTAACAATATGATTTTATTAAGTGCCAATTTTACTTGAATGATACTTTTATTTTGTTTTAGTGGTTCTTAATGACATACCTTTAGCATACGCATGATTAAATTGTACTAGTTTTGTGTCATCATTGGTTCTCTTTGATTCTGATGTGAGGATTCACAGCTGAATCACTTTGAGTAATGAAAGTAAAGCCACCTTACCTGGTCAATTACTTTATTGTCCACAATATGACTAGTATGGCTACATCTACTTTATGAATGTAGGGGTTAACAAATATATGTATATTCAGTTTTGGTGCTAAGTAACAACTTCATGCTCAAGCTACAGACTAAAACAACTGATTTCTGGATTTCAAACAAATTCATGGCAACAAGGACTACTTAGCTAATGTCACACTCTCACAGCAATATGGCTTTATTTCTGTCTCACTAGTTACATAAGATTTTCTAAATAAGATATACCTAACACTAATACATATGCTTTATTGTATTATCTTCTATGTAACTACTTTTGTAACCAATAAACGCAGTTTTGCATTATTTTACTTTTGTTCTTTTGTATTTGTGTATATGTGTCCTTAGCTTTGTGATCTAAAAAAGATGTCTTGCCGTTTGTTAATTCTAACATGTTGGGGACTCTAGTCTATAAAAGAATGAAAACAAATTCTAAACGCTAATAAGTTCAACATACTTGTAGGCAAGTAAGTAGGACTGCAAAAAGACTGCAATTATGGCCCACATTACAGACAAACTTTATAAAAGTAAGCTGTTTTATATTTGTTGTAGCTTCTCTATCTAAAAGTTGAACATCTCTGGTGTTGTCAAAAGTAAGTTTGATGTGATTGCAAATAGACCATTGTCATTAGAAAAATGCAGTGTTTACTTCACCAAAACCTGTGAAAGGCAGTATTGTCTAAAAGGTGGGAACACAAAAAAGGTAACAATGAGGATTCCAGTCAGACAACTGAAAAGTGAACAGTCTTGGTGGCTTCATATTCAGGGTGAACAGACAAGTGATTAAATCCTGTTCCTATGGGGATGGTTTCTCCATTGTGATGGTAAGCACTAAATATTCTAATAGGGTGGACCAACCTGTAGCTGCAAGGGTAACTTTCACTTCTTATGATAACTACAAGTAGAAAAGTGGATAAAAAGAAAAGGCATTGAGCTAAATTGGAAGCCACTTAATAGTCTTATTCATTCTTTTCCTCAACACATGATGTGGTGACTACATTAGTTTACAGCCCAGGGCACAGATGAAGTATTTTAAACAGATTGTACAAATGTACTAAACTTCCTATAAAACCATTAGTACTGAAGAGTACACAAACTGATTGATCCTTGTTACATGTAGCACAGGTACCAATACCACACTGATTATCACACAGCATATTGGGAAATTTACATCAGTGATATTCAACTCCCCTTGCTGATAATGTTATATTTAACGTTATACTATGCAAATTGCAGCACCTTTGCTACAGGTGCATCACCTTAGAGAAATCCTTAGAATCTGATGCAAAGAAAATGCATAAATTTTGATGATTATCACAGATGATAGTAATTTTCCTGTAGGCTCTTATTAGCGAAGGTTTTACTTTAGGTGTAACTTTGCAAAATCTGAATAATGATCACAGTCAAAAACAAAATTAAAAATCCAGTGTGTGGTAGGGTACTGTTTCTTTGCCAAACAGTTTGAATCAGTTAAAAATATTTCCAACTCCTCATTGTAGGAATATTGATAAAGAATAATATGGTGATAATGAAGAATAAAATGAGTGATGACTGAAAAATAGCAAATACATAATTCATTGTTGCAACTTATGGCACTTGATTATTTCCCTTCAACTCTAAAGTCAAATGGCTTCCCAAATTATTTCCCTTCAATTAATTACATTAATTTCATGGCTTCTAAATTTTCCATCCTGATTGCAAAAAGTGAGCAAGGTGCACGACAGTTGTCTTCAACATTGTTCATAACAAAGGAAGAATTCCTTCCATTGTCCAGTGCACATGTAAGACCGACGCCAACAAGCCTCATTAATTCACCAGCTGATCTGCCCCGCCTGACCAGCTGACTGGAATGGCGCGCTCTGATTGGTCAGTGCGGCGCGTCGCGGGCTACTTGAACCCCTGAAACAGGAGGTCGGTTAGCAGAAGCGGCAGAAGAAGACGCTACCATCTCGACTTCATACGCTTCTCGCTCGCTGCTCTCATTTCTGCCTGTGCATTTTAGTCCATTTTTATCGTTGATCTAGCTGTGAGTTTGTCCTCGTGGTTACAGAACTATTTTGTTCGGCAAATTTGTTCTTTCGTGCCGAGATTTGGAGGGAACGTCAGCCGTTGGTCCACAGCTACACTCCAGTTTTCATTCGAAACTTGCAAGCCACGCTCACCATGTCACAGGCACTCGGTAGCTTTTCAACCACGCTAGGAGAGGAAAACAGACAAGCCAACGCAAGGAGATTGAAGAGGGAGGATAACCAGAGCCGGCCCATTGCTCCACAGGCCAACAAGCGTGTGGCTCTCGGAGTTCTCAACCAAAATGCCAGCCGGCAACGAGTCCAACCGCACCGCGCTGCAAAACAGGTCAGCCATCTTGAAAATATTTCAAATTTTCCTCTCAGACTACCTGCACAACTTTAGCTAGTATCTCCTTTTGTGAATCACCTAGATTTCTTATGATATAGTCCTGGATAGACTGAATACTGTTCTAAACATTGGTTGTTACATTTTTGCAGAACTGCGGTCCCTTATCGACTTCTGGGTGCGGCCAGACCGGGAGCGTCGGTTGCGGCCAGGCGGGAAAGCCCACCACTGGGTTCTTTGTCCCGCCCGGCGCTTCTACTCAGTTCTCCATCCATGTCGACCATCAGGCAGACTCAGAACGGTCCAAAGAACCTCAGGTTTCATCCACAGTCACAACACTCGGCACTGAGAGGAATAGACAAGCCATCAGCATCTATGGCCGCACGGAAGAAATTATCGATAGCAGCACAGGTAAACAACTCCCCCGTCTTTTGTTGTCATAAGCTCGCATTTCAGAAATTTTAAAAAATCCGTTTGTCCAGTTATCAGTGACCTTGCTCTGTACGATTTAAATCTATGATAATCCTTTCATGCGTAAAGATTGGGATTGCTATTTCCATAGTAATATGTTACGATAAATTATAAAAACGCCAGCGGGCAAATTTGAAAATAACTTTGTAACATCCGTGACAGAATTTGGAATGTTTGTTGCCACACCTCCTTTTGTCAAGTGGCGCCAGTAAAGTTGCAGTTTACCTTTTCCGTTTCAAATTGGCCCGGAAAGAAACCATATTATTAGGAAGCATCCCCTTTCTTTCGACCGTTAAACGACAATCAGATGAAAAATCGTTTCGCAGCTGTCGTTTTCAGTCAATTTCAAACACATGTAAATTTCTCAACGATTTAAATTTCTCACCTGGTTCAACCATACGCTTGTAACATTTTCATGCAAATCAACGGAGCTCAGACTACGGAAACTCTATAACAACTGTTTTTGTTTCAGTCTGTTTAGTATGGCTTTTATCACATTGTTCAGAACAGCTATTAATTCACGTTCTGGGATAATCTTGTCATATTTGCATGTTTAGGCATGTTTTCTGTCATGGGATGTTTTTATAAGTGCAAATATGCTTTTCTGGTATTCTGATAAACTTGTACGAACTTGCCACAAAGAAGGTATAAATGGGAGGAATTGTATAGATCGGTATCATTTGATAGTTCTCGACTGAGGTTTGTAATACAAATCGTGGGAAAATGGCCCCAAGAGCACTTCTAGTGGCAGAGAGTATGGAAGAAGATTCTGCTTTGTGGAAACTTGAACATCTTTTGGCAGCTCTCCGTAAGTCCACAAATTACAAATAATTTCCACAAATAATATACAAATAACTTGTTTGGATATGTTTGGTTATCTTATACTTAAACAAGCTGTAACAAGTTGATGATAATCTGCAATTGTAAGACTAAGACCATTTTAATTGAATTATTTTTTCACTCTGCACTCCAGATTCTCCTATGGTGCTGGACACCTCATTGGACTCATCAGATGACAACCAGTCAGTAATAGAGGACATTGACGCCCATGGAGACAGTGTGTTGGAGGTTGCTGAATATGCAACAGAAATCTTTCAGTATCTCCGGGAAGCTGAGGTATGTTTCAACAAGCATCTAAAATCTTGGTGTTTCAGAATGGCTTATTGCATATGCAGATATTTCAATATATTTGTCACATATTGCAAGTTTTGTATGTCCACAATGCATCTGGATGTGATGTCTGTTGAAAAGTGAGATACATTGTAATATTGAAATATTTTGCCATAAAACAAGTCACTAATATTATCCTAAGATAGCCGTTGGAATCTAGTTTTGTTGGGACATGTTCTAACTTGCATTCTACTTTCCCAGCTAAGACATAGACCCAAGCCTGGCTACATGAAGAAGCAGCCCGACATCACCAACTCCATGCGGTGTATCCTGGTGGACTGGCTGGTCGAGGTGGCCGAGGAGTACAAACTGCACAACGAGACTCTGTACCTGGCTGTGTCGTACATCGACCGCTTCCTGTCCTCCATGTCCGTCCTGCGCAGCAAGTTGCAGCTGGTTGGGACAGCAGCCATGTTCCTAGCATCGTAAGTTTAGCCATTACCAGGCTCAATTTGAAACACACAGGTTCTTGACTAGAACTGAGCAATTATACTCAGTTACTGAGGAATTATGGTTCTGATTTTTGCTACTCTTATCAGTTTATTTTATTTATTTTATTTATTTATTTATAATTGATTGTAATTGTATTTATAACAGTTGTAATTGCATTCATATTTCTACCTACAGGAAGTATGAAGAGATCTACCCTCCAGATGTTGGAGAGTTTGTCTACATCACAGATGACACCTACACGAAAAAGCAGGTAAGCAAGAAGACACAAATGTACTAAGGTTGTTAGGTTCTAATTTATTTTAATGATACTAAAACTTAGGGAAACCTCAACAGAAAAATGTTATTTGTTGATTTACAGCATCATTTTATTTCCATGGCAACAGGTTCTGAGGATGGAGCACCTGATACTGAAGGTCCTGTCGTTTGACGTGGCCGTGCCAACTATCAACTGTTTCCAGAAGCGGTTCCTGCAGGCTGCCAAGGTCAACTCCAAGACAGAAAGCCTGGCCATGGTGAGTTTGGATGTTAATGGCCCTCGATTTATTGTGAAAGGTGTCAGATGCAAAGAAAGCATGATATTGAAAAACTTATGCTGATAACCCCTTATGATTCATTATCTTCAGTAAAACTACATGTCTTCCCTGTTGAATTGATTTGACCTTTTCTTTAGGGTGACTGTTATCATCAGCAACCACAAGTTGTATACCTATGTCCAAGTTAGCCTGACCCTGTTATATCATTCAGACTTTCCAAGTAGTGGGTGGGTAGCAGGCATTTTGAAACTAATTTTCCTTCTCCTTCCCACAGTACCTGGCAGAGCTGACTCAACAGGAGGGGGAGACATTCCTGAAGTACGTCCCCTCCACCATCGCTGCTGCCTCACTCTGTCTGGCACAGCACACGCTCAACATGCAGCCATGGGTAAGATCCTATCATATTTCACTTCACAATGGCAGGGACCATTCAGACTCATAAATACCAGGACTCAAGAATCAGAACTCACTTTGACGCATGATTGATCGGGATTCGAGAATCCTGGTATGAAAAGTCTGAATATGGCTCCGAGGGGAGTTAATCCCCATCTGCCTGCGGATTGAATCTGGGTCTGAGTATGTGCGGTGTCAAACCTTGGCCTAGCACCAGTTTCTATCCAGATCAGAGATCTACTAGTAGATCAGAGCTGCAGCCGAGTCTGTACAATGACTAGAATTAGCTGACTGGTAGTTGTAGATTCACTGATTTATTTCCTCCTCCCCCCAGACGCCAACCTTGATGCACTACTCGGGCTACACGCTGGCGGACCTTCTCCCGTGTGTGCAGGACATGCACCGAAGTTTCCAGGCTGCCCCGTCCTCACAGCAGCAGGCAGTCAGGGAGAAGTATAGGAGTCCCAAGTAAGTACTTTGATATTCTTGACTGCCCCCACATCCTAATACAATTGTTGTGGTAACAGTGTGTAGTGTCAGGCTTATAGAGGTTAAGTTTATAAATTTTAAGTTAGAAATCTAATGTACTGTGCCCATCCGTCAATTTTTTAAGTTGCCCTTTTTTCAGTGCAGTAATGCCCCCTGACAGGATCATTGGTTATTGCATGTTTGTAACAATGTTTTTCATTTTTCAGATACCACGGTGTGTCTACCATCCAGGCACCGGCGACCACTCCTACAGCATAACTATGTGCAATGCAGGGTGAAATAAGTGTTGTACATTTTGTGTAAAGACAAATATTGCTATACCTTTTAGAACATGGCCTGCTCTCACTCAAAATTTTGCTGCCAAACTTGTTTGCTGAATGGAGACTAGAGCATTTTAGAAATGATCACTGAGGACGAAAATTGCAAGTTTATTTTTAGTATGTGTATGCCAATAAAATGTTTTTAACCAAATGATTTTAAGTTTTTAGCATTTTATGATAGGATCATAGGTTTTGTATTGAGTGTAATTGCAATCAATCCAGGTTCAGGCAACTTCTCTGTCACTGTCAACAAAACTTCCATTCCAAACACATTAGAAACATTTAACTTTCTAGCCATGGAAATTGTTTCTACTTTGCTGAAGAATCAGAAAGATAGTGACTTAACCTAGGCAATATAGCTGAATCGATTTATAATGATAGAGGAAAGTCTAATGTCTATACACAAGAAGTCTCAGATTCCCCTTGTTTTAAATTGTACAAGAAAAATGGTGGTTGGTATGCACATTCTGTGGGAATCTTTGACATAATCTTGTATAAGAATGAAGTGAAAATTGTGGAAGTGTTGCAGACTGAATTGTTGACCCTGCTTAGTCTGCCGCTGGCTGCATCTCGTGTCAGCTCTCTTCCTGTCCTTTTGTGAAATAAAGATGAATTCTGTTAGCAGTAGAGAGAGCAGCCAGTGGTCGGCCTCACAAGGAAATGTGCTTAGCTTTCACAGGATGGTGGGAGACATGTTGGGGAGGGGAGGACAGATTAGAACTTATTGCTGTAGATAAAGTGCTCAGCTTTGTTAAGGACATTCCATGGTCACTGATCTATCCTAGCTGTGCATTCAAACTACATGAACCTTAAACAGTATAACATAGAAGTTTTGGTATCAGTGATCTATAAAACCTTAGCATAGGCTTATAATACCTGCACTCCAAGCTAAGCTGATTGACTGGTTTGTGTTGTAAATGCCTGGTAAATCCGCCCTAACATGTCTGAATCACTATGCCACCCCACACTGGTCCAAATGGAACTTGTATAGCTGTACATAATACCTGGTGTATCATGCTTTTGCACATTGTATTCTAAACACCATTATGCACTGTATGATTTGTTTTACTTTGTTGTAATGTTCCCCTAGCCCTGTACATTTGTAACTTAGTTTTTTTAATTAAAGTTTTTATTAACACTACTCTGTTGTATGTGTTTTTGTTAGGTGAGGAACACATATCCATGTTAAACTTCCAAACTGGATCCATGTCCAAGTTAAAGTTAAATGGACATCTTTTCCTAATCTTAGTAAAATAAACTTCAGTACTACATCTTAGGTATTTTTGCCTTCACCAGCTGGGAAGGGAGTGACTTTGATACAGAAACGTAGGCCAGATGCCTTGCTTGCTTTTAGCATTGTAGTAATTGAACAATTGTTTTCAGCCTGCTAAAGTAACAACATAAATCCTCATACAGTACTATACAACAAAAAATCTAATCTCCAGGCTTTTGCTGTTTAATAACATTCTTGGCCATAGTTTTGAGACAGTTTATAAAGTTGTGTTCATATGAAATACTATGTCTTGACAAATGTGAAAACAAATCCACCTATAACTTGTGGTCTGAAGGGAAGGGGTTGAAGTTCCCAAACTCCATAATCAAACCAATATTCCTTAAGGGTTGGATTAAGGACTCGTTAATCTTAATCAGACACATGGACAACCTAGAATTACCTGAGCAGTCACCAGCCAGCCAGTGACAGACTGAGAGCTTGAATTTGGCAGTTAATGGAGCCTAATACGCCATTGAATGCTGAACTGTCAACTCAAGGCCAACGCAAAAAAGCAAACTCCTGAGGCAGTTGTTGCCATTAGACAGAAGTAGTTGGTGCAAATTGTGAGCTGCTGCAGACAGAAAACGGGCAAATGATAAGTTCACAATTTCTCCAACAGAAAGTA
Organism: Branchiostoma lanceolatum; assembly: GCF_035083965.1. NCBI lineage: Eukaryota > Metazoa > Chordata > Leptocardii > Amphioxiformes > Branchiostomatidae > Branchiostoma > Branchiostoma lanceolatum. The sequence goes on from NC_089727.1 coordinate 14,789,272, forward strand.
ATTTGGTCCCGCTCTCAAAGCGGTTGCCAGTCTGAGAACATTTTGCAGTACATGTACTATCCAAACAGAGGCTAGGCTCCAGTAGCCTGAGTACCATCGTCCGTAGGGACCGCTGGCTCAAAGTTAGCAAGCGATTTTTTGTTCCAGCGGTCACTACTGAGATTGGTACACTAAGGCTCCGATTTGTTTTGGACGTCTTTTTATGCATTTTTATCGGGTTTTCTACTAGCCAGTATACACAGAAAAGGTGACAAAATAGAAAACCCGATAGAAATGCCCCCCAAAAAGACGCTCAAAACATACCGGAGTCTAACCTCTGCTTGGAAAGTAATTATGAAGATACGATGTCTTGATCTGAGAAAAGTTGTAAGACCCTGTAGGCTAGTTCAATTCTAATCCAACAAATCAGGAAACGTTAGAGTTCATCATGTTGTCCAACACTTGTTACTAGTAGTTTGGTCAAATATTGATATCAAAGTCTCGTAAGGAATGGATTCAAGATACGCTGGGTCGTGTGCAATCACCGTCATTTTCACAGCAGTGCGTACGCTGTGAAAGCATTTTTAAATGTAATTTTAAATGTCAAAGTAGGCAGTGTGATTTCCAAGATGAGGGCCAGAGGGTGGATATTGTTTGGGCGCACGAGATGAGCTGCTATTGGAAATGGTTACTCGTTGAGAGGTGAATTCACATAAATAATGTTTACACATAAAACATGATGGCATTCTAAAGTGTTGTACCGGACGTATACACAGAAGGAATAGTGTTAATGCACAATAATCTTTTATTCTTTATAGCGCCACAAGGGGGGCTCAGGAAAAATTGTTATAGTTCAATAGTGGTTCCCCTCCACGGAAATCTTGAGTAAAAGGCGAAATATTTGTACGTATTGAATGGAGATCATTTGAAGCCAAGAACGCAAACGTCTTCCGACGTAATTGTTCTTGCTCATGATCGTGTGTAAAATTGAGTCTTAAGACTTTAATTATATTCCGTTTGTGGGCATGTAATTGCAACTAACCGATACAACAATTGCCATCTAAGTTGATTGAATTTTTTTCATCGATAGTAGTGCATGTAATAGATACTATATACTGAATTCAAGCAATAAATGCGCTTATAATACTTAACAACATTTACTCATATTTGATAAATTTGCTGCCAGTGCAAATAAGATAAAAGTATTGTTCGCTGCTTGGTGCTGTCACACGCACCGTCAAACAACGTCTCAGCAACTACGGCAGGTGACGTGCAGAGCTGTCCTCTAGCGACACATTTAGGGACTGTCAATACCTCTCGCGATGCCACCTCTCTTGTTCAGAGGTTACAGATCTCTCCACATGGAGTGAACGTCATTGTACTCGCATTCAGTTTGCTCCACACGGTATCCAAGTCAAGACAAAATGTTGTTCTAGTTGCTATTTCTTCTCTGTTCATTGCTTCGTGATGATTAATACAGTCACGGACTGACTAATAGAAGTAGCGTTAGCTAATCTGTACGAGTTGTCGATTTTCTTTCAAGTTCAAAAAAACAACGCCCCATTCTCTCAAGCCCCATTTCACTAGAGGGCTGCGATCTCGCTTCGACCTAAATTGGATTTGTGTAGCCCTTGATTTCATACTTGGAAAATCATATGCATGCAAATGATGAAATATGACTGGAAAGACAACAAAACAAAGCGTGAAAAGAATTACTTTTATCTATGCCAAATTTTAGGTCGCTGCGCGGCCACATCCTCAAGTGGAATGGAGGTATAAGAGTTAAGACAACATTGCACCGCCTCCTTGAACTTGCCTCTGCACGCATTCACAAACACTGTAGAGTGTTTTCTTAGCTGTTTGGGGTGACAAGGTAAAGAACGCAATTTCTTATCTTCCAAAACGAATCTTTTAGTTATAAAACTTGATGAATCTGTGGATAGATCTGTGTTGTTACGACTGATATGGGGGAGGTTGAACAGTGCATTTTGGGCCAAAGCCTGGTATTCATTCGTGACCATTAGATTACAAGTAGATACAGATAACAGATATCTAGCTAAAGAAGCACACGTACAGGAGCTTTGCATACGAAACGCTGAAAATACTCTAAAAAACAAGTCCGACCACTGGGACACCGTACTAATACAGGAACACATCGTCAACAAAACGTGTCGTTGTGGGCACATCTCAACATATCATTCTACAAGAGCCAAAGAACGAAAACCCCAAGCAGAGAAAAAGACGGACAGTCCTCACAATATGTAAATCAATACTAACGTTACATGCTCGGTGAAGCTATTGTGTATTTGCAGTTACCTGTAACATTTTGTTTTCTATCATGGCCGGGTGGCTCAATTTACTTTTCACCATTGTTTGTGTGTGACTAGCTGGAATTACCACCACACAAACCAGACCAGTAACGTTAGGACATTCATTACGAAAAAAATAGGGTCGATCGGTTACTGTTACAATCGCTGTAAAAGCGGGCGGTTCGTCTAGCCTCTACCAAGGAGGTTAAAATAGTAACCTCCTTGCCTCTACCAGGCTCCATGGATCACTGGGAATATAGTAGAAATTGGCCAAATAGACCCTTCTCGGTAGCCGACTACCCTTAGCAGACTATTCACTCTATTTGGCCAATTTCTACTACTGTACTAGTAAGTTTTCATAGCGATCCGCGAAGCCTGGTAGAAGCTAACGGTTCGATATTTCAATCGGTTGGGCAGTTTATAGAAAAGTTAGCAGAGTACATCTAAACCCATTGGAGAAGCACAACTCATCTAAAACTATCAGTTAGTAACGTTACATGATGTGTGCAAACATATCATAGATTATAAACTTCTCCGTCCTTGAAATACACACGCTAGGACATGAAATAATTGTGTCCAGATTCTAGTACTACACCACAATGGGTTGGTAATCATCTACCTGGGCACGGCAGGTAATTATTTACCTGCGCCGGCCAGGTGACCTCAGGGCGGTTGTTTTGTTTCCCCGTGTCCCTTTAACCGCCGCAGTGCGCATGCGTTGGCGTCCCTCGAAACAAACACTTCCTGCCCGGCGCGGCGTCACTTGGATCCCCTCGCCCAGACCACCAGCTACTCCAGCACCCTTAAACACAACTCCTGCAACATGGCTGAATCTCTCCGCCGCATGGTCAACAACGGGAACTTCACTTCCCTGCAGGACAAGCTAGAAAAGTGGCTGGACGATTATCACGTAAGTCGAAAGTTTTTTTTTAAAGGGAACTTCTTAAGTTATGTGGGTGTGTGCTTAGTGGGGGTCGTTCGTGTCATACCTTATCGAGTGTTGCACCTTTACGACTATCATTTACAACCACCTGTCGCACTGCTCGGTTGTAATTCCCGAGTGTAGTAACAGATCATTATGCGGGAACATTAGCGCACGGAGAGCCGTGATTACGGGTATTTCTGTTTATTTGCGGTCGATTGGTTATCATCGACTTAGGTGGAAAATCTTAATGTACCATGCCATGCTACATCCTGCAACATTTCTGAAACTTGATACCTCGCTTGATACAATTACGTCGCGGATTTGTTACTTTTCCTTGCTGGAAGAAAATGTTTTGAAAGCTTTTCGGGTGTTGCTGAATATTCTGTGCACGCATAGACCCCTTTGGGACGATTGTTTAGTCTTAAGAGTTTCTCCACTGGTCTGGAAGTTTTCACAAGACTTGGGGCTGTGACCCGGGCGAGCAGCAGGGTTGTGTTACGTTGTGCAGGGAATGAAAATGTAACGTAACCCTGGGAAACCATGAAATCCCTTTTCTTTTTGTTGTCTGGTGCTCAGTGTTCTTCAGAGTTGTCTTCAAAGCACCTCTGCAATCAAGAAGTGAAACAAAACCAGCAATCATGGGCTTGAATGGCTTTTAGTGTTCTCCGGGGGATATTTAATCTGGGGCTGGCGTAGCTAGGTAATCGTCAGTGACATGGAACGATCACCAAGCCTGGGAAATCCTGTATGAAATAGCCGCTGAATGCACCAGTAGTATATCGATTTTCAGTGCGCTGAGCTATCTCGCAAACTGTTGTAAGATTTGGGGGTGCGCTTTTCCTCCTTATAAAACATGGCTCACCCCTAACTTGTGCAAGTTGGCGTCGGTCCAAATGCGTGACTCACGGTCTGCTTGCAACATTCACACTTCGACTTCAAGCATTCCTTAAATAGTGGCCAACAATGAACTCAAACATACATCAACATTTTCCCCGGTATTTCAAGATGGCAGGTGGACGCATGGCATCATCGGTTGCCATGGACACGGGGCCTTATTTGCGCTTGACTGATAACCCAATTGTTGTCGCAGTATCGCCGTTTGTAAAGCAAATATTAGCACACCGCACCGAGCTTGTATTACCGGCATATTTGATCAGTTTCTACTGGCCCCTTTTACACCTTTTGTTCAAATCGCATGTGACAGCTAAAGGTACGATACACAGCATCTCAAGAGCCATTACCCACGGAGCTTAAACCAAAACAGATTTTAAATATTTCATGAAGTTGAGCTTTTGTCTGTCCTGATTCATTAGAGCGATACAAAACTTGTATGTTTCATTTAGGGCATCCATTGTAGGCCGGGCATCCGTAGTTTCAATGAATTATACAGGTGGTAGAACCGTGAGGGCTTTACAGAAGTATACCTGGTCAAATCTGTGAAAGAAGGCATTCTAAAGAAACCATAACAAAGACAGGTGTACAGACTTCAAAACACCTATTGTGGATGAACAATGCTTTATTATGGCTCTGAAGCCATGAGAATGTTCTGTATAGGTCACTGCATACATATTTGTCCCAGGCCACCCCTAAAGGATTCAAAATACCTTCACTTTCCCCACAAGCCCGTAGGCAGAGATATTTTCCTCATAGTTTTGTTGCCTTTTTGGCTTGGAACAACATACAAGTTGTGAGGAAAAACAAGTCCCCCAAAGTGTATTTGCAGCTGTATTTTGTCAGTCATTATTTCTTAAAATGAAAAATAAGTCTTAGAAATATAATGGAAATCATATAATGGAGATAATCAGGAAAATCAATCAAAAGTGTTCTGAGTTTGTTGTACAAAAATTATTCTATTTCCATGTTTCATTTCTTTTCATTCCTAAAATCACAGAAAATGTAACATCCAGTTCAGCTCTAATCAAATTGTCATTTTATTGCAGTCATCTAAATCCCATGGTTAGTCATTAAAGCTGTGTAAACATGAAGTACAGTGATCAGAACTGCTGTATTGGTTTTGAACAGTTAAATGATCACGTAAGGAGGCAGGAAGTGGGATTGCAGAGCAAACAGGCAAACATCTAACAATGTAACTGACGCAAGGCGGTTGCGTTGGTGCTTGTGTGTAGGAACACAGAAAACAAAGATGAAAAACTTTCAAGGCCTTTAAAAAAAACTTCACATTCCTGTGGAGAAGTTAAATCACCAAGATGTGTTATTGCTCGATTAAGAAATTCCATCCTATAAGTTTTTAAAGTTTGAGGAAATTAACTAACAAACATAACGTCTACTCCATGAAGTTTAAAATAATCAACTTTATTTCATCAATTCTAACAACTTTTACATTTGACAATGATTTTCTCACATTATTGCACGTACCTATTACCGGACATGGCATGTACATCACACACACACAGGAATAGCATCTATTTGGAGGGTCTGCATACCTTTTCCTATAAGGTGTAACCAGCCAGATTCAATTCTACGTAAGTCATAATCGAACCACTCAAGTTCAACGTACTTGGCAGGTGGTTCAATTTGACATAATCTATCAGGGACGTTCCTGAATTAACCTAAAGCGTAACAAGCACCAGGAATTTTGTGTAAGTTGTAATGCACTACCCATGCAGATCCCCTTGAACCAGAAGACCAATGTCATTACATGGACTGATACAAAATTGAGGCAAAACATTTCATCACTGTTTCTCTCCAAATCTTTCCCCCTCCTCAAACTACACTACAAATCCATTTTGTTTACTGTCACATGAACCACTTGTGTGTCTGGTGGAAGTTTTAACCACAACAGGGTTCAGAGAGTAAAGAAAAGTTGCCAAACAAACAATGACAATAGAAATGAAGGTGAAAATATCAATGGGAATGCCAAAGATATACCAGCACAAAACTGCTGTGAACATGAGCTCTAACGCACTTGCAAACGTCTTGAGTATAGAGTTGAAACTCATGAGGAACAGACTGGTGATGATGCCTATGGCTGTCTGGTTGAGGATGACCAGCATCACGGCTGGTTGGAGGATGGAGTTGATGCTCTCTGTGGTGAAAGCAGACAGCAGGTCGCCGGTGAAGGCCAGCACACACACATTGCACATGATGGAGTCCAGGTACATGAACACATTCTGCATCATGAATGGCACGTGACTGGACTTCTCCCCCTTCAACAAGAACTCAGTATACACACCAGCGAAACATGAGCAAAACACCTGCAGGAGGATGTTCAGAAGGCTGGCGTTCAGGTGAACACTGAGAGACTGGCTGCCGAATGACACAACGTCTCTCACATGGGTGTCGTACTTCATGTGCTTGATGACACAGCCAACGGTCAGCAGCAGCAGAGACAACCACTGCAGTCTGCTCAGCGTTTTCTTGAACAGAACCTGAAAGATGACCCCTGTGATTACGACTCTGAACTGCAGCAGTAGGTAGTACGTTGTAGGATCATACACAGCCAGGTTCACAAACTGTAGATTGTTGTACAAACAGTACAGCAATGCTGGCACCAAGTACAGAAGGAGAACTCTCTTATCCCTCAGAGCAACTCTTACCAGCTCTTTAAATGTGTTGTCCTTCAGATAAAGCATTGTGGCGACTAGCAGCTTGAGCACCTCTGTGACCATGACTAAGGCAACAGTGTTGTAGGGATACGTGTTGTCCTCTGTCCGACTGGCAGTCACCAGGATTCCCTGGTTGATGAAGACTGTCATGTAGGCCAGGAACACCACGACACTCCACTTTGTTGGGAAGAGCTTGCTGAAATGCCAGCCTCTGACAAATTGTGGTCGCCAACCTGCCATACTGCCCAGTTTTGTGGGATGGTTGGAATTGCAGACTTTGTCCCGTCAACCCTTCAAGTTCAAATCTGTTGTATTGTTGCGTACATGAGGGCTGATATTAAAGTTAATGGTTACACCACTGTGACAGCCTGAGTTTCTAGAGCAGGTAAATTGCATATTACCCAGGTACCGCAGACTGGTGTAATTAGGTCACGTAAGGTGAAATCTTTCCGCCCATTATCACAGGGAATTATTGATTGCAGCTTGTCAGCTATGCTCTTATACCCAGCTAATTACGTCATTGGTGATAAATAATGATACAAGTTACCAGCATGTCAATGAACCAACTATGTCCACAGGTATAACCTTGGGTTACATAACAAAGGTCAATCCGGGTATTCAACATAAGTAAAGACGCCACTTGAGGTGGACATTACACCAGCCTGTCATAGAACAAACAATAAACTAACCTTTCATCCCTGGCCCTAACCAATCATAGCTATGCAGGTCCAAATGGTTAGTTCTCTTTATCATAAACTTTGCAGGAAGGTCGTCCATAATGTTGTGAACACAATGTGAATATTACCAGTATTCTAAATTGTAGAGTTTTCTTCTTCAGATCAACACCAATGACCAGAACGTGGCGCGTGCCTGTGAGCTGGTTGAGCTGAATGCCAGGGTGCAGGGGCAGCTCTTCACTCTCCTCAACCTGGTGGCTTCAGAAGGTAACTCAATTACAAACTCAGTCCTACATTTCTGCCATTAATTACGTTCCTGACATTGGCATTGATGTTTTGGTGCCAAAATGCATACTTATTACAGTACAACATGTATCGTTAAAAGTAAACTTTACTTTGGAAAAGCAAAATCTGAAATAAAATCATTTTTGTTAGTGCCATTTGTAATAATGTCTTAGAAAAAAATGCATGTCAAAGTTAATTCTAAATTCATAGTATACTTTAATACTGTTAGTATTATAACCCAAAAGGATACCTTGCTAAAACGCTGGTCAGTCATATATAACAACGTTACAAAGCTTACTCTATGAACCTTTTGTTGAACAGGTGGTCTCTATGGAGGGGTCAACACGCTGAAGAACAGGCTGCTGCCATGGCTGAGTTCAGGCTTCGCCGCGTCCGCAGCCAGCGTCTCTGCCGATACCAGCCTTGCCGTCCTGGCAGAGGCAGCGGAAAAGGACCGCCAGATCACGGAGATCCAGTCGCACTACGAGCAGCAGCTGGACAACATGGAGAAGGACCTGGTGGAGACCAAGGACGACGCAGCCGCCCTGAAGGCAGAGTAAGTCTTCTTCAGTTACATTTACCACTAGGGCTGTGTACCCTGGACCTGTAGAATTGCTTAGGTGCAAAGCACCACTCACCACCTTGGGATATTATAGCCACTTGATACTGGAATGAGCTGCCAAACACCAGATCTCTAACGGCCCTGATCAAAGACACAAATCTGACTGCCATATGCAAGATTTTACATTCATCATCATCATCATCATAGCCACTTGAGACTTGATAACATCAGAGAATGGACAGGCAGGACACTGAGTGAAATGCTAAGAAAAACAGAAAACTGAGAAGGGTGTAGAAAGCTGCAGCTGGTTGCCAGATCTTATGTGGTGCCCCAACGGTCAAATAGTTAGACTACGGAATAGTCTATGGAAGAAGATACTGAATGAGCCGACCAAACACCAAACCTCTACTGGCCCTGATCAAAGAAACAAAACTGACTGCCATATGCAAGAAGTTTTTGCTCATATTATTATTATTATTAATCCCCAAAAATCTTCCAGGTTGGACGAAACTCGTGATGAACTGGACGACACTCGGCGGAAGTCCACAGGTACCATGATGGCCACTGAGGATGAGATTATCCGTCTGAAGGAAGAGTAAGTGTTCTCCAAAGTTTGTGTACAATTACAAATATTTTGCATTCATATTTTCCATCAGCCATTTCATGTGTTTGCCACCATCTCTGCAGACTATGTTTGACTTAATATACGGTTATTATGTGGCAAGTATGTGTTACACTTTAAATTGTGGCCATACTGGTCTAATTTGAGCTGAGCAAAGCATTTTTTGGTGCTAAAACACTGAAATTAGGTCTAACATCAATAAACTCTAAGGATTCCCCACAAATGTGTGAATCATTTCACCTTTAACAACCACTGTGGAGAACATAATGACTGGTGGTGATTCTTCTCGTAGACATATCATCAATGACGACCTGTAGTCTAGTCAGTCTTTGTAAATTTCACAAAAAGAGGTTTCATTAAACTTTTCTGTCATATCTTGTGTGCTTTGTATAAATGTAGACTTGTTCTTGCATGACATTCCATACAAAAAATAGCCTAGTCCACCATCATTTCATTTCCATTTTTTTCTTGTGTGAATCTTATCATTCATCTTGTACACGTACAGCCAGGTACGATCCTTACAGAATCGGATCAGAGATCGTAGGCTTCAGTGAGTTTTCCTACCATGGACATTTACCCGACTAACACCCCTTCTTTGGGTGGGAAGGTTGCTTCCATGGCACTGATGGTGGCTTGCTTGCCTTCACATGAACTGACATCAAATCTCACTCTAACTAATGGTTTTCATTTTTTAAACTAGTATTCTTATTCTTCAGACACTATGTGGTTGGTTTGCTAACATGTAGTAATTCAAACCAATTATGATATGGTCGATGTCACACAGTTTGCAAGTTCTCAAAACAAATTTTTGGAAAATTTAGATCTAACGCAAAAGTGTGTCCTTTTGGAGCAGTATATTTACAGATATGTACAACAGACACTGTCATAAAACAAAAGGCCGATAAAGAGTGTGCTGTTGTTTTGTGAGTCAAGTTTTCCCTCTTTCAATGACTTGGGAAAAAAATGATTAAGACACAGATTACATTTACCAACACCTAAATCATTGTTTCCAAAAGTGATATTCCTACATGTTTCATCTATGGGCACTGTAAGAATCTTGGGTATGAGATAATAAAAAGGTGGAAACTCAAATTTTGTGTTCTTTTCCGTTCTCTGTCAGGCTGAGGCTTACACGAGACGAGTCTGCTTCCCTGCGCACGAGGGTTGACATGATTGGCGACTACGAGCGGCAGGTCCGTGTTCTCCGGGATGAGATCGCCATTCTTCGGGGAGAGAGAGCTGTACTGGAGAATGGGTAGGGCGTTTTTCTTTAAGATAATCAATTGCATTAAACTACAGCCAAACCTGTACTAGTAACCACCTCTGCAGAAGGATCACCTGGCTATTGAGGCCACTTTTTGGTGTTCCCTTAGATTATTATCATCACCGATCCAAACAGTAAGAATCCTGTCTGTCTACTGTGACTGGTTACTTCAAGTCCCTATAGACAGGTTTCACTGTATGTGTAGGGGCACGACTTTAATTTGGAATATCTAAGTTGAATGTAGCAAAGGGAAAGAAGGAAAACTTTATTTTGTACATTCCATCTAGCAACGTTGTCCTGTAACTTGCAATGTCAGCTTACATATCTATGAAAACGGCTTACAGCCTGTAAGCTATTTTCATAGATATGTAAGCTGACATTGCCTTAATCATTGTTGTCAGAATTCTACCATATACTAGTAATCAACTGGACAGAAGTATATTTCATAACACGACGCTTCACACTATTTTTTCTCTCAGTTTGCCAGAGCCCCTCCCACCCCTGCCACCACCCAGGCCTGGCTCCCCCACCCATGCCAAGCTGACGGACTCCGTGCGTCGCTCGCGTCTGATTGGTCGGTACAATGACCTGTTCAGCATCGACCGTGTCGAGGCCCTGACAACCCTGCGCCGCTACATCCCAGACGATGAGGAGATGGTTCAGCGTATCGTCTTTGTAGGAGTGCAGGTCAGTTCATCACTTCAACAATAGCTGAAACATTGCATTGTACTTATCCACTGTTAAATTCAGTTTGTTTATCATACATAAAGGTGACACCGTTGATGGCCTTCATAAAAGTTCCCAACTCCATATTATTTTTCATGACAGATTCAGATCCTCCATTTTCCAGTCCAATGCCCACCTCTATCAATTTTTTTCAAGATTCAAGAAGGACAGCCCTGCCTACGCCTGTTTCTGTTGCAAAGGCTAACTGGCTGGTGAGAGAGGAAATCTGTTTCTAACAAGCTTACCCTGTTCTGCTCCACAGGAGGCATTCCATGCTGCTAAGATGGCGTTCCGTGCGATGCGTCTGCGCGTGCGTAAGAACCTCGCCATCACCCACATTGGGCCGGAGACTTTGGAGGAGGCCGTTCTGGATTACATCGTCAGGAACACCGACCTGTTTGATGTCAATGGTGCTGTTCAGGTGAGCGCAGTTTAGATCTTATTCTACAACTCTTGGCCAAATGTAAAGCAAATACTGTAAATGTAAATATGAAGCAAGACAAAGAAATTGATAATATGAAAAGTGTCAGATGGACACTTGAAATGTCTGAAGATAAAATGCGGTAATCCAGTGATATAGATTCAATTACAATTTTATTTTCAATGTCATTCCAGAGACCTTTAGATTTGTAGAGAATCTTTTGGACTCTTATATTCTGATAATTAAATTCAATCATACTCTCCTTCCCAGGATACCATCCGTGCCATGAATGTCAACCCCAAGATCTCGTTCCCAGCTGAGATTGACTTCAACCTGCTGCATCCGTTCATCCGTGAGGTGTGTCGCTGCGGATGGGGCATGTGTGCCCTGGAGCCGCCGCTCGACATCTCACCTGCTACAGACGCAGAGCTGTACAACGAGCTCAAGTAAGAACAGTACATTTAATTCACAAACAAGACCTGCCCACATGCCAAATCCACCCAGGCGTTCTTGAGTTATCGTGTTTGCAAGCAGGTACACGCACCCAAAAATATAACCTTCTTGGCGAAGGTAACGTTAACAACAGATAATTCAGGTATTTGTTAGAGCAGATGACACTTCTTAGTTTCGGGGAAGATACCAGCACAGCTTCTTATGGAATATTCAAGGAAGAAACAGAATCCATACAAATCTCAGCTGTGTTCTGTATTGTATTGTGCAGTAAGTCATAAAGGTGTACAAGCTCCCTGTCAATATTGACACCGTCGCAAGAAATTTGGATAGAAGGGACGTCCTTTAGTCTTTAAAACTTCCTTTAGAAAGGCAGTAGTATGGTATTTTGTCTGTCATAGAATGATCCTAACCTGACTACTACCAGTAGTTATCACAAGTCTTGCACTCTGATGGTCTCTCTGCATAGTTGTTACACACCTCAACTTTTTTGTCCTGTACATTTAGGTGAAGCCAAATAACAGGTGTTTGAGACATGCAGTCTTGCCACCATACAATTAACCTCAGCTTCTGAGCCAAACAAGTGTTTTTGTCTCTCAAATTGTTTTACAAGTGAGAAAACAAAAAACAGGTAGAAGCCATCAGGGACCAGTGTTGTTACATATCCAAAAGGACAAAGAACCTTTCTTCTATAATTGTATATAATTAGATTTAGTACATATCATAAAGGTCATCACAAGTCCTTTTTGAGTAAAAGTTACACATTCAACATATGATCTAAGTTGGCAAAGTGTTAACAGTTAAGACAATTTCGAGTTGTCTCATGATGTGACTTTGTTGTTGACAGGTACCGCAGAAGCTACGACTCGGAGTTCACGGCTCCCCTAGTGGCGTATCACGTGTGGCCAGCACTGATGGAGTATGACAGGGTTGTGGTCAAGGGAGAGGCCGTGACCAAGAGGGGTGCTTCCTTGGTAAGACAGTCTGTCTCAAACATACAAGCTAACATAACTTGGTAAAATGTACTGTGACAATGACAGGAAATAAACATTAAGTTGACACTAGTCAGGTTTTAAAAGGAAAAGCTGACGATCTATTTGACTGAATTTTCCATGCCATACATTGTACCATGTACGATTGTTGAGCAATAAAGTTCACTTCACTTCACTATCAAATGTAGGTTCTCAGAACATGTTAGTAACATGATACATATATTATGTATACATGTAGTTTTAAAAAAAGGCCTGCCAAATCATTTATCATCCAGTTACTTTCATCATAGTAGGTAATCTTCAACGTCACTATTTCTGTAAACATTAAATGTAGTTGACATCTCAACACACTTTCTTTCCACTTGACTAACAGTTGTAAAACATTTAATTTCTCTCGATATCTCATACTTAAGGGCTCCATTTCATTGTATTCACCCAACATTCTTTGTGCATCCATGTTGACAGCTTTTGCTTGTGGCATTGCTTCAATAATGGCTGATAGAAGCTAACTGATACCGTTAATAGCTTTTTGTGTCTTGCTCATCAATGTGCCTAATGTCCCAATATGTCTGCTTTATGTTGTTTATGTTGTCAGTCAAATATTAACATTGTTAACCGAGTAACATTTTGCTTGCTTGCTTTGTTGCATAATGGCTAACAAAAACAGCTTGCCGCAATTAAGTTGCATAACAGTAACTATTAACACTGTGTTGTCAGTTTTGCAAGGCTCTGAGGGGGTTTACTAAGCATCTTTGTTTAAAATCTTCTGATCCTTTCAATGCTTGGTGGATTTACTTGGTGAAAATTTTTTTTCACTTTCTGGTATCACGATGATTCAGAAGTATTATTCAAACAGCTTAAAAGGAAACAGTTGTCAGTTGAAATCATTGACATTCTGTAACAGTAAGACCCCATATGAGCCTTTAGTTTGTTTTGTTTTCTGTGAATTTGTGTGTGACATCTAACCTTTCTCTTTTTCTCTTCTCTCGTTTCGTGTGATTCCTCTCCTAGTTTTCCCCGCGCCGTAGTCGGAGTCGCAGCCCGAGCCCGAGGCTCCGTTCACCAAGCCCTGTGGGTGATATGATTGGTTCAACACTAATGCAATTGACCAATCAAAATGATGCATGATTGACCAATCAATGTCTAATGTTACATTTAGTTAACATGATTTTTCTGTGATTGACAAGGAAATTGATTGCTGATTTTGCATGATTGTTTCCATTTTCCTTTCCTTGTAATGATTCTGCAACTGTTGTCCTGTGTTTTACAAATTGTTACAGAAACATTGTCAAGAAAAGGACATTGAAACTGTATAATGATTTATATCACTGACTATCTTATTGTTTTTTAATGCATGACAAAGTCGAGGAATAATACAAACATTTTGCGCATAGAACAGGTTAGTTATCTTGTCTTAAACTGAAAACCTACTGCACTGGATTAGAAAAACTGCACAGTGCATGCGATGTAACAAATAAGGATAAAACATTGTACTGTGTAATAACAATGAAAGCATGCAACAATTTCTCTACATTCTACAACTGAAACTTTCAAAGTGATAAAACATGAAATAAACACAATGCATTTCTTGCGCAAAAGAAAGGTACAGCATGATCATGTACTCACCATTTTCACCCAGGACAAAAGCTCGTCATGTGTAGTACAGTCACTAACGTTGCCGTGGTTGTTTATTCCAGTCACCTCGCCGTGCCACCAGCCCCCGCCCCATGAGCCCTAGCAGGAGCCGCTCTCCGAGCCCCACCCGGTCGGGTAGCGCCATGTCAGTCAGTAAGTGAACTCCCTGTACTTGTAACCCTCACTCTTACACAGGTGTCCATAGCAGATATTCCAGGAGCAAAATCATTCTGTCGGCAGTAGTAGACAATATCCATGCGCCAAACAGTATTCATGGGCCACCGGGAACTGCAGAAAGGCCTGCGGCTCAGAAACTGGAGCTTAAGAAAGTTAACGATTTTGCCTTTCTACACCTGCACGGAGAGTACCTTATTCAGTATTTTGCACTTCATGTTCGAGAATCCTTAAAGGGTTAGTCTTCAACTGGTTACAAAAACTGCATGTACTGTATATAAACAGGTAAAGGGGAAGTCATAGACTTGGACAGATGGTATATTAATGTCGAACCATCTGCAGAATAACTTTCCCAAACAGTCAATCATTCATTCACAGCAAATAGTATGTACTAATATCATACTAACGAAGAAAACTTCAGAAGTTGCATACTATACATTAGCAAGACATGTGATGTACATGATCCACTTTCTAACCAGCCATACCTCTCCTTGTCCGACCTGCAGGTTCGCGCCCCAGCAGTCGTTCCTCGCCCCGACCCTACAGTGCCGCGTCCTCCTACGTTAGCTACTGACGCTGAACGGCCGACGACGAATCAGCTGTTCTGAGATTCGATGCCTTGCATGGGCCAGTTTGAATTTCAATGTTATAGACCACCTACAGTAACTGTTTGTCTGTTTCCCTGAATGAACCCCGGACCTTACTTTTCAATACCTCCTGGTAATTAATTGAGTGTAAAAATGTTGGGTATTTTCCAACCCCGACTATAGGGTGTGCACTATGCAGTGTTACAGGTTTAGGTAACAGTGAAATACTCCAAACAGCAAAGATACCACAAATGCTTAAAGTAAGTTATACAACCTAATGTCAACTCTACAAGAAAGAATTGACTTTCTGGTTTGTTCAAAACTTTTTTGAAATAAGTGTACAAAAGTCTAAATAGAATTTCATGCAGCTTTGCACAGTTGTACATCTTCAAGTTTGTTACACACTTCAACTTCTCGACAAAATATACGGTAGACAAGCCTATCTCTGTGTGATGAAATCAGTAGTGGTACAGACACTGTACTGTAAATATAACAACATCAGCCTTTTTTGTGTGATGAATCAGGAAATATGTCTACTAGAGTTGACAATGACATTTGTTTTGTGTGGACTTTTGATAGGTAGGTGTAGAGGTACTTGATTTATTTTTGTTAATATTCACCATTGAGTGTTACTAAAGGCGTGGTCTCATCAGTGTTACCAGTGGTGGAGGCTCATGACTACGTATTCCTTCCAAGCAGATAGCTGTTTGCTGCTATGTGTGTGTTCACTGTTCAGGATTATACACATTGATCCTTGTAGCATTATGCAAATTATTTCACCATATTTGGTATCTATAGATGAAGACTATATATGATAGATTCCAAAGTTTGTACATGGAGGATGGGCAGTATGCTAAGGAATATTATTCGCAATATGTGTCCAAAAGTGACAAATGCAAATTTTGAATCACAATGTCATGAAATGCATAAAAAGGATTTTATATAAGGGGTTTAAAGGCCCAAGAAGTGATTTCAAATTTTGGAATCTCAGGCTGTGAGTAACTTGTATACTAGTATTACATATTCCATACAATTTCTACTGAATTACCTCCATTGGATTCTTTACAGGAAGCTGACTTAAGACTACAATACTTGTATTTTAGAATACCATGTTTAACTGTGGCATTGTAACAAACTAGTGTTCATTTGTAGCTTCAAGTTTGTGGATTTGACTGGATGACTCTTTTACTCACATTTTGTACACATTAATCCCTTTTTATATGTATCATACCATGAAACTTTATATACGACTTCAATTTCCAACAAATCTGAAATAAATTTGACATCAGAATGGGAAATGTGATATATGTAATGACAAGGTCAAAAATGGCCAGTTTGAATCAGAAATGTCCTCTATACATATCTAGATAAAATGTTTTTCTATAGTACATGTCAGATGTAATGGACATGAATGGTTTGGTTTGTAACTAATTAGTGTGTAGGGATGTTTTTGCACGTTGTTTGACTTCTTGAGAAACAATAAAAAGATTAAAACCTTCTGAAACAATCTGTTTATCTTTTGTAATCAAATACAGATGAAAGGGGCATTCATATCAAGAGAACTAGGAACCAATAGGCTGTTTTGAAGGTTTGAATCTGCAGAATCACCATGGTGACTGCACATGTCAGCCACAACCCAACATAGGATTTGAAGCACCACCTGTCTATCATTTGGAGTACTGCATCAGCCTCTCTACTTTGTTGATTTACAGACAGAGTATGAACACTGCTACTGCTTCAGAAGAGCCCAAAAAATGACTCTCACAGGCTAAGAGTGATTTGCGTTTGATAGTTTTAATTGCTTTGTAAATGTAATACATGGGATATAGCTTCAGTTTGGGCTGGCATCACCTATTCCTGATACCGCTAACATAACAGATGTTGTTCCAATAGTAAAATGTCAAAGTGTTGAAACGCCTACCAGTCCATTGAGAAGAGCCACTGTATTAAACACACACAATGTGACAAATGCTACCGGGGTAGTCTTACAGGTGTATGAAAATAATCACAGCTCTTGTTCCTTTTTTCATTCCTTGGATCAATCATACCTTTTTTTTCTTACATTTTCCTTAAAACGTCTAATTACATGAACTAGAAATGACACCTTCAAAAAAAATCTTCATTAACCTTGCTTATGTGACCCATGTAGCTTACACGTACACAGATTGCAGATATGTATTGTTTCACCCAAAGAGAATTCAGTTCTAGATGCTGTAGCAGTTTTTTCTGTGCATGTACATATGGGATCTTCAAGTAAAAGACTGCGACTGTTAAGACTATTTTCTGTCAGTTTTTACATACAAATGAGTAAAATTAACATGGCATGGAGAGGAGGGGGCACCTCAGTAATCAGTACTTCTTCTTCTTGATGATCTCTGGCTTCCAGCTGACTGGATGGGTCTCTTCAGACTGAAATATAAAAGAAACACTTTTAAATTCATGTTAACTTTGCAGCAAAAGTATCAAACTTCAAATTCTTCCTTTAATCAAAGAAGTTTGAGAGTGCCCAAAGCAACATGAACTTTTTGCTAGATTTTCAAGCAAAAGTAAAAAAACAGTTTGGCTGAGTCAGCAGAAGTGAAAGTGAAACTGTTAACTTCCAGACTAAGGATTCCATATAGAATAAATTACTAGCAAGTTCTAAAAAAGTGAGATGTTTCATTGATCTTACATAGAAAAACAAAGTTTTAAAGTCTATTGTGTATAAAAGCTCTAATATTTAGTAACAATAACTTGCAAATGGCTGTGCATGTAAATGGCAACTCAATTCAGGCTATAACTATTAGTCTGGAATGTGGTATTAATATATAAAGTGCACAGTTCGAAGTAAAGTAAGTAAGTAAGTAAGTTTGAAGTTCAAAGTTAAACGAGTTTCACAACAATCGGTTTCACCCACCGCTGACTCGTCCTCCTTGTATATCTTGATGGTTTTGTCGGCCTCGCAGTTCAGGAGTCTCGTACCGCTCAGGTCAAACTTGGCGGCGTAGATGCCGGACTCGCTGTCCAGCGACCCAGGCTGTACGGCCGAGTGGATGCGCTGAAAGTTGTACCCCGTTCTCCAGTCCCAGAAGTGCAGGGTACCATTGTCAGCTGTGGGGGGAGAGGATGGTTAAACATCACAGAATTCTCGTACAATGCTGACTACAATTCATCCTCTATTGCAACTTCCCATCTTTTGATATTACATAATTCCAAGGTATGATACAACATAAAACTGTAACTTGCTCAAATTCTATGATATGAAAGCCACACAAACAATTTCCACTTCAAGAGGAGTCTGTGTACTAGTATTAACTAGAATAGCAATCAAAGCTTCCGTGACAAGAATTATCAGCTCTTCAACTGTAGGTAAACCACCTACCTATTCTTGAGAGAACTACAACACTGGTAAACTGACAAACAAATGGAATAGCCGATTAACCCTTCGAGAACAATGTCCAGCTTACCTCCAGAAACCAGTACTCCATCCTGGTTCAGTGCCAGAGTGTTCACGATGGAGTTGTGACCAGACAGGTTCTGTAGGAAGTTTCCGTCAGGGAACTTCCACTGTTTGATGTTGTCTGGGGAGGCTGATGCAAACATGTAGCTGCAAAGACAGAGAGAGGTTTTGTACATGAGCACCACCTAGCAATCTGCAGCAGTACTACCGCATCAGGTTCTCAAAATTTAAGGTAGAGAACATAGCATTTACCTAAGGCCACAGCAAGTAATTTTTGTGGATGACATCAGCGCGCTCATTAATTTTCGCCTGATTTCGAAATAAAAAACAAGAAATTTCATTGCCCTCCGACGGTGGTCAACATGCCAAAAATTTGCAAATATGTCGTAAACGTTGACAGTCTAAGGTGTTTCATTGCATATGAATACCCAGTGTAGTTCCTGCCCATGATGGTATGATAACAAGTTGTTTTCTGCATTTGTTCTAGCAAGGACATTATATAAATAATGGGGAGAGGGGTCTAGTTGATTGAGCTGTATACACAAGGTGTTTCATCGCATATGAATACCCAGTGTAGTTGCTTCAGATGGTGGTACTGTAGGTACAACAAGCTCTTTTCTGCATTTGTTATAGTTAGTCTATTAAGATGTATACACATCTACAAGGACATGTTTACTGTTGAATCAAGGAGGTTTTATATTATATATGAATGAATACAGGACTAATACATTCGTTGAATACAGGACTAAAAGACCTGTTGGTCAAGATATCATATTTCGTCGCCTCCATTCTTGTTTGACAAGAATTATGATCTCAAAATGTGAAAATATAGAAATCTTGTTTTTTTTGGCCCGCCTTGTTTTTTTTCCGCCCTATCTCATTAATTTTGGAGTCTGCGGAGGATGTCATCCATAAAATTTACTTGCTGTGGCCTAAATGTAAGTAGCAGTCACTGTGGAAAGCACCTTTCGTACAAATTTCATATCAACATTTGCCAGTTGAAATGGACTATCAACAGACAGGATAGATTATGTAAGATGCAGTTTCTTTGTTTTTCCAGCAAAATCACACATGATAAAGATATGTTTTTACTTCTGCAAAGTCAAACAAAATGGCAGGACTTACAGTTTAGGGTGCAGCACAATGGATCTGATACTCTTCTTGTGGTTGGTCAGGGTTGCCCGTGTCTTCCCAGCGACCAAGTCCCACAGGCGAACAGTGCAGTCATGGCTGCCAGTGATAATCTGAAACAGAGAAAAACACTGTAAGCACCTCTTCATTTCTTTTGTTTTCAGACACTTGATGGTACGAATCTACTAAGAGGTCAAGATGAAACAGGGTACTGGGAGGAAAACATCAATCTGGCAACATATTTGCTCCCTGAAACCATCTGTACCAATGTACAGACTTTCCCCATACTGATTTCATGTTCATCTTCCAGTTCAACATAACTTCTATCAAATCTTAGAATAAACATATTACATTAGAGCAATGACTTCATATAGAAAAACAATGAACCCTTCTGTACTCTACCTGTGGTTCAGTAGCCTGGCACTTGACGTCAGCCACAGTGTTAGTGTGTCCTGATAGGCAGTGGATGTTAGCTTTGGTCCGCATGTCCCAAACCTAGGAAAATAACACATTAGGTATCACAGTTATAAATATACACAAACACATCAGTCAAGTCCTAGCATTAATGTGATACATAGAGAGAAGCTAAACAAAGAACTGACAAGATTCCATAAGGTTCCATAAAACAGGAGCTACACCTGAAGGAGTCTACAATACAGGTTATCTAAGTCTTACCCTTGCAGAGGCATCTCTCCCACAGGTGACCAGGACGTCTATGGTTGGGTGAAGGTCGATGGCGTAACAGGCGCTAAGATGTCCGTGGTAGTGTCGGATCACCTGTAAAAAGAAAAGTATACAACAAAAGAGATATTTATTCAGTTATTGGTAGCATATAAATCATGCAAACACAACACTAATGTTGGCAGGCCACCAAATATCATAAAGCTCTCATGGAATTCAGAGGATGTTTGGAGATTCATTGAGCAAGGTACTAGTTTCAGAAGTTGATGGAGACTTTCCAACCATCCTATAATACTACCAGAATATCTTATCGTTTTCCTTGACGCTTAAGCTGCTCACCAAACCTTTTGGTGCTCAAAAGCAGGCAGAAGATTTAACACCTGTCTATTTCTTATGTTCTCCAAAATAAGAAAGTTCTGTACACACCTTGTTGTACTCCAGGTCCCAGCACTTCACCTGTTTGTCTTCACCGCAGGAGAACAGGTACGGTTGCCGTGGCGACACAACCACACCCCTCACTGTGCTGATGTGTCCCGTCAGAGACAGCTTCAGTCGACCGGTGGCCAGGTCCCAGATCTGGACATGGGCAAATATTGTAAATTATTTCAAGCAATGAATGTGTGACAATATAGAGTAGCACTATGAAATGGACCTAAAAATGCTAAAAGTACTAAGTTGATTATGAGATAAGCAACTGTGGCAAGTGCACTATAATATATCATGAGAATATTTATACTGCAGTAAAATGCATACTACACTGTGCAACCTGAATTTGACTGTGGACCTTAAAGAAATAGTTTTACATCCTGGAAAACCAGGCAATACAAAACACACAAGGCTACTTCTCCCCACCTTGATGACTCTATCGTTAGACCCTGTGACGAACCACTGGTTGCCAGGTTCGAAGTCTAAGCACCTGACCCAGCCGTGGTGCCCACTGATCACCCTGTGCAGCTTCCAGGGGGCGTGCCACTGGGGCTTGGGCATGGTGGGGGCCTTCCTCGGAACCATGGCTCCCTTAGTTTTGTCCACTGCAACCAGTGCCTGAAAGAAACAAAAATATTTCTTGAGTGGGAAAGATACTTGTGGCTACAGACACAAGTCAAACTGAGAACATTTCACAGTCTCTCTTGTAAGTATCAATCAATCATAAATGTATCAGGCCTAGTCCAGTGGTTAGCTACCCTGCCCCTGGACCAAGAGATTAGGAATTCAAATCCTGGCTGTTGTCGTTCACTCAGCATGCACTCTACTGGAAAGGGTTGCAGTCCTTAGGACAGGATGCTAAGCTGTGGTCCACTGTTCATTGTGCTTGTCAAAAAGAGCTAGGGGAATTCCCCGGTACAATGAACCTGTAAATTGTGTATATAGCATTTGTCTTCTCCATCACAATCAGTGGATGACAAGCTCGAGCTAAACTGGTTCAAGGTCACTTTCACTTTCTTTCACTTTAAATCATACCATGGATCGTTCAGGCCCATGGTGTCTGTGGATGTCGGCCACACTGGCTGCAGTCCGCTCGGCCTCCAGTTTGGCCTGAGAGGGGGGCAGGGCCCGCATGACGTCCTGGATACCCCCATCGCTGGGACCTCGCATCTGCGCCACGGTGTCGGCACTCAACTCTACACCTGCACACAACAGCAAGTTGGGAGTGCCAGATGTAGTCAATGATTAATGATTCAATCTATATGTATACTGACTACACAAAAATAACAAGAATACAGAGATGTTGATGACATCATGCAATGTACAAAATCGTGTGCGGTCAACCTGTCCATATCTACTTGCAGGAGACTTTGCATATGCAGTCTTTTGTATCATTCTTGTTAACTTCCAAACAATTTACAGGATATAACATATGAAAACCTACCTGGCACACTGGGGTAGGGATGGACTCCCAACATCACAGGGTTCTCCATCTGGAAGTCTGGAAATACAGTGAAATATGAGATATGTTTTTAGTGATCAAATCTGTCAAAGAAGACCACTCAGGGGTACAGTAAAATTTCTGTTAATGGCCAAAATCATCTAAGGGACATCTAAATAATTGTAACAATAAAGGTAATATTGTTTCACTTATACAGGTTTTACTGTATACAAATTACAATTCAATTCAATCCACAGCAGACATGACAAGGTGAAGATTAGAGCCCATACCGGGTTGGTGTGGATCTGGGTAAGCGTTTGACGGCTGTTGTCTCTCCAGATGTGACTCTTCCACCAGGTTCATCACAGGGCCGTACTCATCATGGGCCTTACAGTTCCTTTTCACTGCATCACTAGGGACAACAAATATGGCTTTTCAGATAACATGCTGCAAATACACTGGCCTCAAGGCAATCAAAATCTGTTTATGGTCACAATTTGACATGTATGTTGTTTTGATATATATTTCAAACCTATACACTCAGGCTATTGTCAAGTCAACTGCATGCATCTGATTAAGCTCATGGTTGGAAACTTTTATCCACATGTTGTTATTAGCTGTGAGTATCGGCTTGAGGTTGTATCGGCTCCCACCGTTGAGTCATACCGTGCCAGGCTGGAGGCCTGCCAGCCTTAGCCTGGGACCTCCCCCCCTAGCCGTGGCGACTCTTTAATCGGGTATATTTTGCTGTATGTCTAAAGACTCTTTTACATTACCCTCACAAGAGTCGTGGAAAGACCCATTGAAAAATCTACACACAATCCATCGGCTGCGCGATAGTTGCTTCCCCGCCAGGATTCTGGGTGTCCCTAGCTTCCTTGCACCCTTAGTTACCTATCATTCCGCACCCGTAGGAATCCCAGATCACCCGTAATATATCCACAGCTCGACCATTT
This sequence comes from Branchiostoma lanceolatum, assembly GCF_035083965.1. Classification (NCBI taxonomy): domain Eukaryota; kingdom Metazoa; phylum Chordata; class Leptocardii; order Amphioxiformes; family Branchiostomatidae; genus Branchiostoma; species Branchiostoma lanceolatum. The sequence goes on from NC_089727.1 coordinate 14,812,520, forward strand.
GCGAACAATCCCTCACGTATCGCTCCCTCAGTTCAACCGCGCGGCCATCTTGTTTGACGTCGGCGATGTTCGGAAGGTTCGGAAGATTTCCGACCGTTTCCTGAAAGCACTCGGAACGTCGTCGGGGGATCTTCGCTAGTTTTCCGTAATTTTGCCACAAATGCGACGTCCCCCGACGACGTTCCGAGCGCTTTCCGGAAACGGTCGGAAATCTTCCGAACCTTCCGAACATCGCCGACGTCAAACAAGATGGCCGCGCGGTTGAACTGAGGGAGCGATACGTGGCGGATTGTTCGCAAATGGTCCCGCTGTGGATATATTACGGGTGATCTGGGATTCCTACGGGTGCGGAATGATAGGTAAGGGTGCAAGGAAACTAGGGACACCCAGAAACCTGGCGGGGAAGCAACTATCGCGCAGCCGATGGATTGTGTGTAGATTTTTCAATGGGTCTTTCCACGACTCTTGTGAGGGTAATGTAAAAGAGTTTTTAGACATACAGCAAAATATACCCGATTAAAGTCTTGTGAGGGTAATGTAAAAGAGTCTTTAGACATACAGCAAAATATACCCGATTAAAGAGTCGCCACGGCTACCCCCCCCCCCCCTACTTTGCCCCTTGCTGGGTTATCTGGGGGTACCCATGATGATGAGTATGATCATTGGCAATCACCCGTGTCTGAGCACTAGATCCATGTCAGATCAGCCTCAGATGTTTATACCTCTGAGATTTTCTTTCTTCTTTTGTGTAGAGTAGAGTTTACGGTCCCCCTAAACTTCGACATATTTATCAACAATGCCTTATACTCCGCATGTGCAGTTTAAACAGTGAACCAGATTACTTACGCTAGTTAAAGTAATAACATGGGAAATGATAAATTTGTACCTGGTTGGATCTCTCCCCACAGGTTTCTCGTGGTCAGACAGGAACATATCATGGGTTCTCTTCAGAGACCTGAACACCAGGGTATGTACGGAGTGCTTGGTAACTTCCTGTGGAGAATAAACAGGGGAACGGTAAGAAATATGTCACATCTGTTATGATCTGATCTTTGAAGCAAGCAACGTGTAAAATAAAAGAGGAAGAAGAACTAGAATGGCAACATTTTCAGGAAAATGCAGGATATTCCCCTCCCATTACCTACACCTCAAATATGACATCCTTAGCATTGACTGTAAGGGTATTATAAAGTTTCTGCATAAATTATGCAAACGAGGTCTGCATTAGCATAATTTATGGTCAGGTGTATTCACCTTTCCTAAAGGTACCTACAACTCAAATATGACATCCGTAGCTTTTACGGTAAGGAAAATTTAAGTTTATGCATAAATTATGCAAACGAGGCCCTCATTAACATAATTCATGGCCAGATTTTCTGAACTTTCCTAATGGTAACTACATCTCAGATATGACATCTGTAGCTTTTACGGTAAGGGAAATACAAGTTTATGCATAAATTATGCAAATGAGGTCCGCATTAGCATAATTCATGTCCAGGTATATCCACCTTTCCTAAAGGTACCTACATCTCAAAGATGACATCTGCAGCTTTTACGGTAAGGGAAATACAAGTTTCTGCATAGATTATGCAAATGAGGTCCTATTAGCATAATTCATGTCCAGGTATATCCACCTTTCCTAAAGGTACCTATATCTTAAAGATGACATCCGCAGCTTTTATGGTAAGGGAAATGCAAGTTTATGCATAAATTATGCAAATGAGGTCCTCATTAGCATAATTCATGGCCAGGTGTGTTCACCTTTCCTAAAGGTACCTACATCTCAAATATGACATCCGCAGCTTTTACGGTAGTGGAAATACAAGTTTATGCATAAATTATGCAAATGAGGTCCTCATTAGCATAATTCATGTCCAGGTGTGTTCACCTTTCCTAAAGGTACCTACATCTCAAAGATGACATCTGCAGCTTTTACGGTAAGGAAAAAACAAGTTTCTGCATAAATTATGCACATTAGGTCATCATTAGCATAATTCATTGTCAGGTGTATTCACCTTTCCTATAGGTACCTACATCTCAAATATAACATCCGTACCATGTAACATAAGGTACATATAACTTTCTGCAATACCATTAGTAGAGCTACCACCACACATCTACTTGGTTTTTGGCAGAAGAAGAAGAAGAAGAAAGAAGAAGAAGAAGAAGAAGAAGAAGAACAGGCAAGCAAAAACAGTATATCCCCCTTCCCACTGGAAGGGGAATATAAAAAACAATAACTGCCCCCCTCCCCACCAGAGACGCATGCATACGTAAGGCGTACATACCTCAACCATCCTGAATTTCTGGCTCGTCTAGGATCTCGATTAAAGTAGAAATTTGCCTGCAATATACACTGAACTTGTCTCTTTATGTTATATGCCTTAAATTATTTCCAGGACCCGAATATTCCCTGTAAAACGAAGAATTTGAACAAAGCGAAAAAGTTTTTAGCTGGACGCCGCCATCTTCGCTTCACAACTCTCGTTTGTCATGTGACCAAATAATGTTGCTTATTTCCTCAAATAGGCATCAAAATAGCAAAACAACAACAATTGTCATCTTAGAAATGTAACAAATATCATATAGATATAATAAATATCCCCCGTTGTATCTAAAACAGACTGAACTTAAATTGAAAAGTTGATTTAAGACAGGAACTAGCTTCACGAGATTTCACGAGAGGTGGGAAATGACGTCATGGTAACCTAGTGACAAGGTACGCCAGAGGCTGTCTTACATTATATATAATGTATGCCGTATCTTATTCTATGATATATTTTACACCTTGTGTATAAATGATTTCTAATTGGACAAAACAATTATATCCTTAGAATATTCTACATCATAGCACCGATCTATGATGAAATATGTTACATATTTGTCATGATTTTGAAAATTTATGTAGGCAAAAATTTCCTGTTCGCTTAGGACACCCCATAATTAAATCCATTACCACAACATTTCTGGAGTGCAAAGAGTGAGAGAAAGACTGAAGTTACAGAAGACATACCACAGGAGATAACATGGTAAGTGCAAATCTTGAATCCAATTCACTCAAACAACTCATCCCTTATTGCCTCAATAAGTGCTGCAGTTGGTGGCAAATATTTTGTCTTCATTAAGAGCTATGGGGTAAAGTTTTAAACTTCTAATAGAAGTCATAAATATTATGCTTGTCTTTCAAGTTGATAAATGAAAAACAAACAACATTGCAACATAGACAGAAATTTGGAGGACTTTTGGCGCCATGTATGATCAGGTAAATGTGTCTCTTTGTGCTGTATCACTGTTTAGGCTGCAAACTCACGATATTGTTGGGAAGTTGCAGGTTAACCAAGAACGAGGAAGTTATAAACAAACTATTGATCATGACCTACTTTCATTACATGTCAATCTGAATTCAAGGAGGCTATAAAGTTCTTGATTTGATCATGCCAAGTTTCTGTGTAACAATATTTATTTATGCTTGTGTTTCAGTCAGGGGAGAAGTGTTCAGTACAGGCTGTTGTGAGGTGTCGTCCCTTCACAGGTGGGTGTTACAATACATGTCAACCGAAGAACAAAATATAAATGGCCTTTCTGTCACAGTTTTAGCTGTAGCTTTTTGATTTTGTGGTTTTACAATACAATCGTCACCCTTGTTACGATCCCAAACTTCATAAATGTGACAAAAATAGAAGAAATGCATCTAAGCTTATGAATAACATCAGCAGGTGATATCACCAATTGCACATTAGGGATCTAACATGTCATGTAGTTAAAGAATAATGTTGTGTTAAGAATCATTCAACTTCCCTTGATGTATTTAATCATCTTTGACACTTTTCTGTTTCTCATGAAATGTTGAATGTTGCTTTATTGCAGAGAGTGAGAAGGGCAAAAATGCATCCAGGGCAGTGAAAGTCTCTGGTGACAAGGTTACTGTACAGGGAGGGAAGGTAAGACCCTACACTCTTTTTTTAGACCATTTTTGGTAATCATTACAACCATGTACCATGTATATGACATTTTTAACCATGTACGTGACATTTTTGTTTTATTGCTTTGTTTGAATATTATATCATCATATCTTTATTATCTTAAACATACTGTGTACTTTCCATATTTCAGGAGCAGACCTTCTCTACAGATGGGAGTTACTTCTGGGACGTTGCCAATGTAAGTTGAATTTTACACTGTGATACCAACTTAATACCTGTGACTGTCAATCATCTAACACTGGCCACTCCCACATATATTTACTACATGCGCATGTACAGATCAGATTGTACCTGTTAGTGGCATAGATATATTTAACTATGCTTAAGCTGATATGAAATACATGTATTACTCAATTATTTTGGTTTTTCAATACAAAATGTAAATCTGTAAGTTTGAAAATGCCTGCTTGGGGAATTATCATGTGAAGCTTCCCTTCTCCCGCCAATATCACTGTTTGCTGCAACTCATGCTAATCATCATCATCAACACTGCTGGCTTGTTACACACTTGACCTGCATAACACATGCTTCTCCAGTGGCACTGTAGGCTGCAAACTGTTTGCTTGAAGAAGTACGAGTATCACAAAGCTTACCTTTTCTTACCTTTATCATCACTGCTTGCTTGCTACACAATATTTGCATTGTACTGCATCCCTGGCTTGCTTTACTTGACCAGGAGCAAATACTACAGTGCTTCATGTGGGTATGTACAAGACGCCTTAAAGTGTCTTTCTGTCACTGATATACTTACTGATTGCACCTTCACACATCTGTAGAAGCACATGCCTTTAACATGATGATGGAAAACCATCTGGATTGCAAATAAATCAAGTAAGAATAAAATGTATTCAAGGAGAGCTACTCCAGTCGCCAAAGAAGTTAAGCAGCTTGCGAATCTGAAATAACTCCTTATAAAGATTACACAGTGTGCACCAGTTGACATCTCATATTTCCCCATGCTGTCCCCATAGGGCCAGGTGTACAAGGACAAATGCGAGTCTCTGGTCAAAAAGGTTGTGGATGGCTATAACCTGACCATCATGGCTTATGGACAGGTAACAATAAGTGTCAGATTTTTAGTATAATGATTTTGAGAATGTCCCTTTACTTTGTCTTCAATGTACAATATTGCTCCATGGGAGCTCCATTAAGAAATGATGAGGTAATGATTATGTTGGTATGTTTTATAGCACTGTTGAACTACTATTATTAATAGTAATATTAAGTGTGTCTTCAAAATGCTGTTACCACAGTTTGTTTTTAAAGTATTAATATGTCTTATCTTGTTTACATGTTTGTTTCTAGACTGGATCTGGGAAGTCCTACATCATGCATGGCACTGAAGAGGATCCAGGTATTGGACCACAGGTAAATCATTCTAAAAATAATACCCTGGTCTATTGTTTAACAATAAAGCTATAATGAACCTGTAAATACTATACAAATATAGTATCTTACTTCTCTGTCATGACTGCCGGTAGTTGAAGATGAGCTCCCCAGTGAGCTAAACTGTTTGAGATCACTTTCACATTATAATGACACGACTATGTTTACCATCACCTGCCCAGGTGTTCCAGACTCTCTTCAGGCAGATTGAAGCTGCGTCAGACAACAGGGACTTCTTTGTGTCCATCACCTATGTACAGGTACAGTACTTTGACGTGAGCAACTCTGTAAAAACTACTCCTAGAATCTAGAATATACTGTGAAGAAAGGAGAACTTTTTTTACACAGATTGAAGGAGTCGTTATGTCATTTATTCATCTAAATGCAACTGTTACAACTAGATCATTACAAGAAATTACTACACACCTCTAATTGTTTTCTACTCTTTGCAGATTTCTGGGGATAGCTTCATTGACCTTCTAAATCCCCATGGCAACGAGATGAAAGTGAGGCAACATCCTCAACTGGGCATGTAAGTTTTAATGTACTAAAGATATGCATTAACCAGTCAAGTTTTTAGAAATCACTGTCAGCTTCAACTGATAGCACTTCTATGCCTGCATTTTCGACTACGAATTGGAAAAAAATGACCGAAAGTTGCACTTGTTTTCCTCAATAATGTCATACGATCTGGATTTTTTTCAGTATTGTAGAGGGTGCTTCTGAGATTGTAGCACACAACGATGAGGATCTGAACCGCCTGTATGACCAGGGGAACAGAGTCAGTGCCATCATCCAACCAGATCAGAAGGCTGGGTAAGCCTAACATCTGTGGACATGCTGTTGTCCTATGTGCATTTGCAACTTTTCTATAAAATGTCTTTTTACATTTTTGTTGAGCTTTAGGTTCCGGTTCGGAATTGTTTTGACCAAGGACCTAAATAGTGCGTGAAGATAAGACGCAAATCCTAGGTTTTCTCGTTAGTTTTGGCTCCCGATTTTTCGGTTATCGCTATAGCAGTGCGCTATCTTTTGTATTTCCTGAAAAACTCGATCTTCGTAGCGTTTTACGGTTTCCGAGTTTTGGGCATCCGCGGGTACTTCCTGGTATTAGTGCGCGATGACGGTAACGCGGCTTTGTCGCCTGATTACCCGAATCGTGCGTTCTATGTGCGTTTTGCATGGTTTCGCACCATCGGGGATTGCGGAAAACGTATCCTCACGATTTTTTTCATTTTTCCTAATTGCGCAGACAGAATGATGACCTTTATTTCCATATCAGTGATTATCCTAGGAAAACTTTTATTTTCCTTCAAGCGGCCTTGGAAGAATGCCCTAAAAATAGCAGTTTTGGGGATGAAAATTGCTTTTAGTGACGGTTCTCAATAAAAATGACGTTTCCACAGAAAATATCAAATTCGTCTGTCGTTCGAAGATAAGTCACCCCCATCCATCAGAAACATTGAATCGGCCGAAAAGGGATGTTTGGAAAAGCGCTATTGCCTTTAAGGGAACGAGTCAGGTCGGCCCCGAATTTAAAAAAAAACTCCGAACCGAGACCTTTACAAGTTTTGAAAGAAAGTATAAGCCTGTAGAGGTTGGTGATTATTTTTTATATGTGCTGCTGTCTATGCACTATACATCATATTGTTGTCCAAAACTTTGTTTGAAACAGATCAGATAAATGAATTGATATAATGTTCAGCACCAGGGACAGGTTTAACTGGATGGATGTAATGTTCAGCACCAGGGACAGGTTTGTCCATATGTAACATTGGGATATCTTTTAGGTCATTGTGTGCTGTGCACTATGGTGTAAAGAGAAACATTTTGTTTTTTTAAGATGTTTTATTACATGTACAATTGTTTGCCACAGTGTTCATCGTGTTGCGATGATTCGCGTGGAACAGAAGGACCTGAGTACGCTGGACGGACAGGGTGTGAGGTCACAGGTCAACTTGGTAGACCTGGCAGGGGCGGAGACTAGTGCCTGTAAGGGGTGAGTACAAATATGTGGAAACTGCTCGTTGTTTATTTTTTACTGTTTATTTGAAAGATATTGATGTTGCTTAATACACATCTTCAATAGACACTTGCTGTGATTACAAAAATATGATCATTGTTCCAGTAGGTCTGTTAGATCTAAAAGTCTTCAAGTAAATGTCAAATGATCATGGATTTGATTTTGTTTCCAGTCAGTCATGTATGCCTAAAATAGTACCTAAAGACACCTCTTTTAACAGTATCATTTTTCAGTCTACGGTCAAAGCTTGATGTTGTATCAGTACAAAATGTATAATATTTGTACCTATGACAGAGTAAATGCCCTTCTGACTGCTCTTGGCGAGTCCAAGAAGAAGGACAGCAATGTTCTGTACCGGGACTCCCACATCACCCGTCTGCTGCAGGATGCACTGGGAGGGAACAGCTACACCGTCATGGTCGCCACCATCTCAGCCGCAGGTCAGTCAAGGTCCACCCACTGTTGGATACTTTATTCACTCCATTAGCTATCATACAATCAGTCTAAATGGAGTACAAACAACATACAACTGGCACACAAACTACATAAAAGTTGTTTCAGCTATTTTCAGACTACATTAGAATTGACTAACATATATACAATGTCATGTGCCTTACAATCTCCTGCCTAAATTTGCTCTTAGCTGCCATGTATCCGATATGTTCCACATAGATATGGATCTGTTGGTGAAAGTGTTGGTCATGGCCTTTTTTGGTTTCATCAGACTGTATTGGTTTCTGCTTCTGTCTTGTTACTTGTAACTGTGTAACAGGAGACAACAGGTTGTAGAGAACTGCTGGCTGGTGTGTGGCAATGATCAAAGTGGCATCTGTCAGGAATTCTTGTTTTGTAGTAGGTAGGAGGGATAACTTTATTCATTGCCTTCTAGATGTGAGTGCAAGTCAGACACAGTCTACTCTGCAGCTTGTGCAGACTGCCAGGAAAATCAACAACCAAGTCAAGCAGAACCCTGTGAGTGTTTTTAGTATTGTCTGGAAAAAGTGTTTCAAAGTTAATTTTCAAGCCTAAGATTTACCATGGTCATTATCATCCAAAACTTTGACTGTCATCTAGAAAAAAGTCATCTTATATTTTGCATTTTGGAGTGAAGATACAATATGTATGATTATCTACACTTAAGTAGGAAGACCTGAAAAATGTCGCACACTTTGGGCTTTAACATGAGAAAGATTCATGACCTGATATCTTCCTAGGACGAGACCAGCGCAGTCATCAGTGAGTTGCGTAAGGAAATTGCCCGTCTCCGCACCAAGATCAGCAGCAGCAGCCCAGCGGAGCGGGATGATGTCATCAAGATGGAGGTCTGCGCTCTGTCCAAATTTCATCACTTTATATGTTTCGACATTTGTTTGGATGGAAATGTCACACTCACTCACTCACTCTCCGGTGTATCGTCTGTTTTCCCCTGTGATGCGGGAGAATTAGACTTGCTCGCACGAGTATGTGGGGGCTTGATGGCAGCATGCCAGGCACCTCTGTCTGCTGGGTTGACTTGTAGTAGGTTGAGGAAGTGAAGGTCTTCCTTTATGTTGTCAGACCAAATCTTGCGAGGTCTTCCCCTCGGATTTCTTCTCTCTATGGTCATTGTGGTAATTTTCCTTTGCCACTTCTCTTCCCATCCATCATTTGATGGAAATGTACAAAATCAAAATTGTTTTTAATTTTCTGTCCTTATTTGAAACATTACAGCCCCTATGCTGTATCTATATAGCTGCTAAAAACCCGCCTTTTGGCCTAAAACACCAGCTTTTTATGTAACACACCAGCCAGTGAATTTGACCCTTTGGAAACCTTTCCAATGACCCATGAACTTGAACCTTGTAGGAGCTTGTGAAGGATCTACAGCTGGCCAAGAAACAAAGCTGGGAGGAACGGGAGAGGCTGTCTGACGCCAATGAGGAGGAGAGAAAGCACAACCTGGCCAACAAGGTAATGCAGTGGTAATACAGTTAGAACAGGTTCCTGGATGATCTGTTAAAAATTGCTTTAAGATCTCATATTTCAGTTTATAATGATATTAAATGTGCCAACATGTATCTGACTGTTTGGTTAGAGTATTCACTGAATCTATTACCAGGAAATTGGAACACATGCTTTTGTGTAGAAAATTTGCATTTTTAAATGTCAATGTCTCAAATTGTTTCTCCAACACGATTTACAACCTTTCTTTCCTTTTTTCACGATTTTTTCAAGATAACAAAAGACTTTAAATCTTTGTGCCTGGAAGTCCATATAGCACTGGATATCCATAGTAGTGATTGATGCTAGATAGGGTTGATAAGGCAAAGCCATGAATGTGTGAATTTTGTATCACAGGGTATCCTTGAGTGGGTGATGGATGCAGTCAGGAGGGGAAACAAGGACACCAGGGAGCGCATCCTGCAGATCCAGAAGGATAAAGACAAGGTAAGATGTCTCCACTTTCAAGAGGTGAAAAATGTTGCTCGATTAGAAGATAGCAGAACAGTCAAACAGCTGTGGGGCTGATTATTACTAGGCATGAATTATGGCCTTGTGAAGACCACAATTACATGTATCTCTCTAGTACGTATTCAGAACGTAATGTTCATACGGTATATAGCCTGGTATCTAAACCTATTATAGCTTCCAAGTCTCTTTCATTCTCTTTGGTCAACGTTGCAATAGATTAACGGTCATTCCATACGATCTCTCTCTGAACTTAAGTATATTGACATGTATACGGGAGATTAACCTTATATACGCAAACATATACTTACGTTCCTTATCCTTCTAAACATCTCCATGGATGTGTGCACTCCCCTTTAGCTTCAGCTGGAGTACAAAGAGAAGCGTGAGCAGCTGGACAGGATGAAGGACGACCTGCAGGCCAAGATTGCTGATTACACCAAGATGACAGAGATGGGTCAGTCTATAGTCTAGTCATATTCAAGTTATTGTGCAGTATAGAACAGTTGGAGCTGACAATGGGTATTAGGGAGACAGGAATACAAAGAATTTTTCACCCTGCTTGAATCTCTTTATATGGAATGTCAAATCGCACTTTAGAGATTACCTTGAAAAAGTTGCCTTCTGTATCTGGATTTCATAATGAAACATTTACAGCAAAGGCAATAGCTAAAGTTCACTGTATTGAGGTTGAGTCAAACCCCATAATTTCTTCTTCATACAGCATTGCTCTGTTTTGATGTTGACATATATTTCATGTGATGAATTTCAGGTAAAGCTAAGGAGGATGAGACTAAGGCCCGTGTAGGAGCCATCCATGACCTGAAGGAGCACCTGAAGAGAGAGACGGAGGCCATCAAGGACATCAAGAAACGCCTTAAGGACCTGCAGGAGAAACAAAGGGCTGAGAAGGAGGCAAGTTGACAGTTCCTGCAAGCTAACCTGGCTCCAGATGTCCTCTTGTATAAATTTTATGATATAACAACATCAGAATGCAATACTACCCTTGTAGTCACAGCCTGATAGAAAAATTTACTGTTGTACATAATCCTTTTTTTCTCATTCTCCAAATTGTTCTTGAATATTTTTAGGAGGCTCGAGCCACCAGCTCTGCTCTGAAAGGGAACTCTGAGCTGAGGTACAGGATTGAGGTAAGCCAGAGAGTTCTATAAAGTGTTTCTGCACATTTTTGTAAAATGTCATTTTTGGAACAGCAAGATCTAAAGTGCAAATTGTAGCAGTAGATCTTGAGTTGTGAAATTTTTGTTGTTTTCATGTTGCAGGCTGAGGAACGTCAGAAGTTTGAAACTGAGAACCGAGCCATGATTAAGGAGGAGCAGGACCGCATGAAGATGGAACTGGAACAGGAGAAGGCAGAGATTCAGGTATTTAGGACCACATGTGGAAAATGTACCATCTAAATTTGGCAAAAAAAACACACTTTTGACACAGGTTTGTGGTGTATTAGATATTAGACATTTTTTAATTGTACTATATTTGAACTTTGTTAATCCTAAAAGCTTCATGCACAGATATAAATGTGTTGTCACTGTTCTATAGATTATGAAAGTAAGATCTGTTGTGTCTTACAGCTGAAGGAGGCCCAAGGAGTGCAGTATTCCACCAAGGATGCTGTGCAGTTGGAGATGCAGCTTGCAGAGATGAAGGCGGATAAGCCTGTCATCACTCTACAGGTACATGAGGTTTCCACACTCCGACATACATGTAGCAATGGTGGATACAGAATGTTGTTGTCTGTATGTTGCCAGGCTTCTTCACACTTACATAGGCTGTTGAGAACAGGTATATATAAGTTAAATCCATAGCTGAATCAGTTACCATATATGTATGTATTTTTGCCACATCTTTACAGCTGCAGTCGTTGGAGCAGGAGAAGATCATGCTGGAAAAGACGATGGAGAATGCCCAGAAGGCTCACAAGGAGGAGATGGAGATACAGCAACTGCAACATTTTCAGGTGGGAGATCATCACAATGGTGCTCATTGCTTCATTGTTACCGGTTACTGATGATTAAGTAAGGTTAACCCTCTCAGTAGTCACCCACGTCTTAAGTATTACGCCGACACTTCCCATGTACCAAAAGCTATCCCGATGTTACATATGGACAGACCTGTCCTTAGTGCTGAAGGTTGCATCCATTCTGTTAGACCTGTCCCTGGTGCTGAACACTACATCTATACCACCAGACCTGTCCTTGGTGCTGAATATCATATCAATTTCTTTATTTATCAAAATGTGGCCTTGAGTGTAATAACTTTTATGAAACCCCCTGCCTATCTGAACATCACAGAAATACATGTTGATACTAAGCCTTCTTCCATGGTAAGATGTTATCATCTTATTCAGATTTTTTATTCATAATGAGAAATAAAGGTGCAGGAATGTCCCATTTATGTTTCAATTGAAAATGAGTATGACATTGTTGTCATGTTTCTTTTGACAGACATTCCGTAACTTCCGTGAGGTGTTTGAGGAACAGAAGGCAGCACTGGAGGGGCGGTACAGGAAACTGCTGGAGGATGCCATACAGGACGCCGTCTTCCTGTCCGACAGGAACTCAGAACTAGAGCAGGAGAACCAGGCTATCAAACAAGGTCTCACACCAGTTTCCTTTGTGTTTTGACAGATAAACTATGGTTAGAGACAATGTCTACCATGAGGAGAATAGGCGCAATGAAATCGTATATAGTTTGCTTCCTTTCGGAGCAAATCTTGCTCTATTTCCTTTTATAACAAAGATTAAAGTTAGTGGTAGTTTTCTCAGCTTTCTGACAACAACTTTATTGATAAGAAGTTGTAGATCAGAAACAGTATGATAACATTTTACTGTATTAGTATCTTATAATACCATTGGTTTATATATCCTTTCATGCAGAGGCTGCAATACTGAAGGACAGACAATATCGGGTCATCACATATTCATCTATGCACTATTTGTGGTGTTAGCTGTAGTAAAATTGATATATTTATTGATCGAGTATAAAGCCATTCACAGTTCTTGCTTCCATTTCAATAATTTACATTGTGGTCTTTAAAGTAGTTTGCCTGGATTATATTACACAGTCACCGCTTCTCCACTTGAAAAGACTAAGCAAGACAATGCAGGTGGCAGAAAATGCACTGAAGCAATAAGCATTCATTTGGTATCCTTAGATTACACTTTGATGAAATCATGCCAAGCTGTGCTTTGGTCATGGTTAATCTATTACCGCAAATGCTGAGATCTAATTACAATGATTATTTGTCCCTTTCTTCACAGAGCTTGCGGAGATGAAGGACCAGATGACCATACTGAAGGGGGCGGGGGTAGGCAGGCGAAGTCGTCCCCCTACAGCTTCCTCCACTAGATCTACAGCATCATAAGGGACCAGTCATTGACTCTGAAGGGGAGAGGATGACATTCTGCAGGAGAATAAGGATGAACATGGAACTATTGTTATCTTTATTAATAGTATACCTGGGAGATGAAATGAAGTGGTTTTGTATATCATTTTGAGGTTTGTCCACTGCAATACAATGGTTCAAATCCAGTTTGTTCTTAGATTTACGTGTAAATAAAACTCTGAGATATTAAGCAAATAGATATACATTGTATACCAAAATTGACAGGTGTCACATTCTCAATACAGTATATGTAATACAACAGACTGTCTCCTAGCCATGGGCATATCACTGACTCCTCTGCTCAACTGGTCAGTGATAAACATTAATTTTGCAACTATGTGTCAAGTTTATATCTTAGATTTTAACCCAAAGTAAAGATTAAGAAAGGATATATGCAATTGAATATACTGTGGCAATAATCATGCTTCCTTCTCTATCCACCAAAGGAAAGTACAAGTAAAAGTACTCTTTAGAGGGGAATGGACATACAAAATGATGTACAGTATTTTTTATTCATGAGGGTGGACCATATGCACATACATGTATAATATAACATGCATTTGCATACTAGTAAATAGCAGTATACTCCTGTATGTTCATCAGTCGATGTGCTTACGCACCATTATGTTATGTTACAATTGTATATATTATGTGATTTCTTCACTTGTTGTGTATGTGACTTGCAAAACCCTTTGTCTTCAAATACATATGAAATGTAGAGTGCATATTAAAGGTACATGATGGTATGAATGGCTGTGTGATAAATTTTAGAAATTGGATACACACTAAGAAACATGACCATGAGAAGCTTCTGTTTTTATGAGCCACTGTATTCGTTGTTAGCAGCAACTTTTGCAGTTATGTATGCAATAGCAATGACATGCATTCAGCTCTCTACTCTAATTAGACTACTACATTGTAGTATATCTTTATGTGTCCAGCTTTTGATATTGATAGAATTTGTATAACCTCATAGGTTTTTTATCTGGAATTTAAGTATTTTCTGTCTTTGATATTGTCTCAAACACATTGTAAATATTTAACGATGTGGACTATTAAAAGCAATAATGTTTGTAAAAGAATTTTGATAACATTATCACAGTAGCTTTTGAATAAAGTATTTTGCACTTTTATCTCTGCTGTTTTCTTTTGTGTGTGGTAGCATGAACTAAATCTACATCTACATCTACATTGCTGGTACCCCCAAATAGCCCCTTCAGGGGCAAAGTAGGGGGGGGGGGAGGTCCCGGGCTAAGGTGGGCAGGCCTCCAGCCTGGCACAGAACGACTGCAACTGTGCCAGGTAGTATATTCCACTGGGGGATAGTACGGGGAAAGAAGGAGTGTTCATATGTATCGGTTCTTGCGTGAATGGTGTAAAACTTGAGGTCGACCGGTCGTTGAATACTAGTACTAAATCTGAAAGTATAAAAAAATGTATCAGTGCCTGGAAATCCTTTTAGTTTAAGGCTTTGTCACTGGATGTAACAGTTGAACTGAAGAGTGATGTAACAACTGAAGTTAGGATATAGCCCCATTTTATCACGATACTCATGAAATTCACACTCAAAAAATATGATTTAGAAAAAAGTTAGGAATTTGGGGCCCCCTACGTTACATCAAGGACATTATATAATGTCCCTGGTTACATACATGTAAAGTTACGTTGCCCCCTCCCCCATGAAATATCAGTTAATATTACATACACCATATCAATGAACATTTAGACTTTCAAAATTTCATCCAATTGCTTGAGTTACTGTCATTTGACATGTCTTATTACCTGGATGTCTAACCTTCATCAACGTAACATTATGTAACCCAGCAGGTAAATGTTAATGGAGTTAACAATCACATGTGATGTTAACAACACAATCTTCATGATAAGAAGAAATCCTGAAGCGTGCTTGAACCCAAATAACCAAATAAACCAATGCTCAAAAGGTAGCAGCCCTTATTTGAAACTTCGCGCGTTTTCTGGAAATTTGCATAATCTGGAGGATTACGCGGGCCAATCAGCTGACATTATTACCAAAACATGACTAGATGATCGACACGACCGGCCGCGGGTGATGCAGGTCACACAGGGACGAAACTTTGCCATCAAAAACAGCTTTCAGCCGGCACGTTGAACGTCTGCCAGGGGAGACCATGGCCACGATTGCCGTGCAGCGGCTGCTGGGCGCCCTGCGTGGGCTGGCGGGCTGGTGGTGGGGCTACGCCGCGGCGGAGACGGTCGAGGTCCACACTTTCCAGGTCAGCTAACTTCGTAACCTTACACGCTGTTTTTGTAACGCCAACGCCCCCCACCCCACGACCCCTGTGGCTTTGTTATGGTTTCTTTTTACAGCGATTGTTTCACGCTTAATTACCGTGACCCACAATCAAACAGAATGTCCTGAAGGGTTCGTGGTCGTGATCGAGGGACCTATTAAGGGCGATCAGCTCCCAGGTTTACACACATTTTGAAGGACCCCACATCGCGTCACTCTAGCTCTTAGCAGCTTCGTTACTTGGTAACGTCGTGTCCTGTGGTATTTACAATTCCTGGCACACTTCGTGTATGTTTTAGAAGCCCTAATTTCCCCCTAGACCTCATGTCAGAAGTGATCTGTCCTCTGGGATCTGTTTATACGGCCACTAATGAATTCCTTGTAGAGGAAGAAATCGCAGTTGCTGTTTTTGTTTTCTACTAGGTCCCAGGAGCGACAGTCTATGAAATGACAGTGGAATAGATTTTAATCAGTAATTAAGTTATTAACAGAACATCAATATATTCGTCCTCCCATGCACACCCCAAACTCACTCCTTTCCAATTAAAGTTACGCCATGCAGTTTTTTTCTATAACCGTTACCTCAAATTTACAAAATAAATACAGTAAACAGTAAACATTGAGTAGGGTGTGCATTTTGATTTTTTACCACGTAATGTTTTATGTGTGACGTTAATTATCTTATTTATTGACAAATACTACGATGGCTATGTGCTTCATTAAACTGTAATCATTGTTTCTGCATTATGACAGATCACGCAAATGTCACAAACCAAAGTCAGATGTAGGTTGAGCGGTCCCAATCAGCTATGACAAAATTGGAAGTTGATGATGAATGGCAATAACTGGACAGGTGACATTTTTCACCTCAGAAATGTCTCCCTGTGCATCTAGTAAAGGTCAGAAATCTTGTATAGTTTTTGCATCTTCTTAAAAAAAAAAGGCTGTCGGTCGTCTGCCTTTGAAGTCCATTTCATTACCAGTGCACACAAACTCAGCTGTTTCAGCTGTTTGAAGCGACATGTCGTTTGTCACTAGGCAGTGGTGTTAAGTGCCCTTCAGGCCTCCTACTCCTAGTAATGTTACCAATTGTGCATGTCGTAGGATCTAAAGCAAAAATCTGACATGATCAAAGCTGTTCACGGAGTATAGGACAGTTTCAAAGGTGGTTCAAAGGTGCTGTATATGGAGTGGGCTCTTTATGTGCGGCGCCGTTGGTCCCGGCGTGACTGAGGTTCGATGCCAATGCCCAGGGCGGTTCTCTTTCTCTCTACACGATTGAGTTTATGACACTTCAGGAGCCGGGAAAGGAATAAAGTTGTCAACGTATAACACTACAGGGATGCCTTGCCGCAAGCAATTGAGCTGCATGATTCTATGGTGCGGCAACTTAGGAATGGCCTTGGACCCGGAGTAACTGAGGTTTGATACTAATGCACAGGGTATTCCTCTCTTGCTCTACACAATCGATTTTATGACACTTTTATGAGCGAGGAAAGGCACCTGGATTATTGTAATATATTACAAGTAAGCTTTGCAATTCATACCTATTGAGATATGCGATTCTAAACATTAGCTCTTGCTAAAGTAAGTTGATATTATGAAGTCATCAATAATGAGTTTTCTCATGCATCATATCTTACTTGGGTTGTATTATTGTCTATGTATTATCTGGACTATGTATTATCTGAATGTTACACCCAGTGCTTCCATATTGAATGGCTGGAATTTTTGGCCTTCAACATCAATTGCTCAGCAACTGCATGTTAACATCGTACACTGATAGATAACCCTACATCAGCACACATAATACAGTAGAATCCGCTTATTTGCATACTGATTTGTCAGTATATTTTATGCAATAATAAGGAGTAGTCCATTAACCCTAGGGGACAAAATGAGAGGCACTGAGGGGGGAGGGGGTTGTAGTGGTTACTAGGATGGCGCTTTAAGGAAACACACACACTTTGTGTCAAATTCACTCACTCCAGGGTTATACAAAAAATAAAATATTGAATTCATAAGCATATCATCAGTTTATATACACATGTTGAGTGCTAAGGATGGCAAATTAAGCAAAAAAAATTGGCAATTATATTCTTCTGTATCCTATCACAGCAAATGACAATGGAGTTGCTAGAGCTTTTTTGATACACAAAGGACGACAACAGTTCCTATGGAGTTGTCTTACCATAGAAACTATCCATACTCGATTTACATTTGAATGACATTTGCATATAATCTATAAGAGTTAGTGACTTTTACATGTTCTACCGGTTTTTCCTGTTGTCATTGGCATTATTTTATGCAAATAGCAGGAGTATGCAAAAATGGCTAATGCAATTATGCCATTTTATTTATAATGGAGTGAATGGGAAATGGTTTGGGTTTTCAGAATTTTATGCATATCCCCGAAATATGCTATTAACAGTAATGCAAATAGCTGGATTCTACTGTAACTAGTTTTTATATTGATTGTTTCTATCCACATATCAGATCGTGCAATGTCACAATCACAATGTTGCATCATATTGTATGTTTTCATGACATATTTGAGGAAATCAGAAACGACAGAAGAATGTGATCTATAGATCTTGCCATTTTTTGCATGTCTAACATTATTTCTTTTCATATACTTATCCTGTTTGTCCCTGGAGAGACAAATAACTCCAATACATACCTCTTTGGATATGACACCAACATTTTTCAGTCATTATGTTTGGAAGAGTTACATTAGTTTGAACTTATTTGGAAATGTCAATATTGTCCTGACAGTTTAGCTAACTCTGAAGGACAGCCATATGGTGTATAAGCTATAAAGTGATAATGATTGATTGTAATGAAAGGTGGGCCAGAGGTTAGGACAGGAGCAAGTAGAAACCATGGTAAACAGGAAGTGATCCCTAACCTAAGGAGATTAGCAGTCCCTTTTTTGGTATAAATGCAGTCTTAGACATATCTTCAGCCAGCTGGAAGTGTTCAAGCATATCTGGAGATCATTAGGCAGCCATGCAGAGTCTTGTCAAGATCACATTTTTTGTTGGCCTGTTAGAAGTTGATTTTTATTGCTTTTGATTCTCATCAGAAATCAGCAATATTTCTTTTTCAGTTCCCTTCATTCAATGTTTGCGACTATATAATTTGTATCAAATTTACATTAGTGGCAAGATAATTTTGAGGAATATTCCCCTAGTGGAAAACGGGTGGTTCTTTACTAAAATTGCAATATTTCTGTATCAACAGGACTACAGAAGAAATAGAGCATAAAGGTAATCAATAATATCGCCATGTAACAGAAAGAAATGACCGTTCATTCTTTTGCCAGATTAGTGGCAATCAACTCTTTAATACTGAAAAATGCATTGGATTTAGGTAAACTAGCGTTATACATCGATCATACTACATGTAGTATTCACATGTCGATTGAGTACAAACATGCTATATAATGTATATCCTTGAAGCACAGTCAGGGGGTTATACTTTAATGAGTTATACTCACTCAAATTAGCAATACTAGCAAACACATGCCAAATACATTGGGTATTGCTGTACTACCTTTACTGCTTCAGTCTCAGTTTTCCTGACTGTTATGATTTGTATCCTTAAGTTAGTATGGCCTTGTAGTACTACATTTGAAAGCTTTGATAGAGTTGTTATTCCATCTTGTTTTGAAGTGGTCTCGTCAAACCTGCCAACCGTAGCTCATTTTCTATATACCTGTGTACATAATGCTTGCTTAGTAGAGTGGCTAGTAAAACAGCGCTGATGTGTGTTTTACTGACTGTTTGTACTTTTTTCACATGCTCTACTTGTCTTTTTAATTGGTTTAACCTCCGGTAAGATTAAATGACAATCATCTGTTAGATCACATTTTGGCAAAGATTTTTGGCAAATATTTTGAAAAGAACTATTCTAGTACAAAGGTATATAATGGGGGAAATGTCAAATTATTCATATTTGAAGTAGTATCCTTTTCATTTCTGAACAGGTGTGTTGAGAATATTTTCAGTATCCAAACCGAGCACCTGTATAGTGCAACTTGACAGGGTAACCTGGTAAGGTGTGACAAATGGTCTCTCAGGTTCATGTGTCAAGTGCAGACAAAGGCAGTTTAATTTTGCATCGGCACCTTGCTCTCCCCCTGAGGTGAAACAAAAGGGCAGTGGTGTGACCTTGGGCCCTTTGTTGACATTCAGGAAACCTTAGAAGTGGAACATAATGTTGTTTTGTAAAGAGAACAGAACAAAGTAGGTTGGTTTTCAATGACGACCAAAATGTGCCCTATGATGGCCACTGATAACCCATTTTATGTGTTATTTATGTGATTTATTTTATTGTCAGGTGTATCCTTCTTAAGTTCTAAACAATGACTGTTACGTACAGCAGACATACCAATATTTCAAGGAAATTTTCTACTCAAGTTGGATGAAAATTCTTTCCAGCATCTTCGGCACCCAGAAATTGGCACATTCCGATTTGGAAAGTATTAATATCATTTAACATTAAAGAATTATTCCTCCATGAAATTGAGATGTTGTAGGAAATCTCAAAACTTCTGACCTACCAGGATTTCAAGGTTTGTATTACATTGATTGAAATAAGATAGGAGAAACAATTATTATGCCAAATTAGATTTTGTTCCATGGAAATACAAATTGCGAGTTCTAAACACCGGATATTGAAGCACATCTCTCAACTTTAACCTGATTATGCATACCTGTAATTCTATAGAAGAGCATGTTCCGACTACAACACTCTTATATCATATTAGTGGTTTTAGCATAGACATTTCCTCCGGTCATTCAACTATGGATACGCAATGGCAAACAATGTAATACCATGACAACGCGTTTGCGGCGCTTGCGTACTGTGCCCAGCCTGGTCCGTGCCGTGGTAGTAATGATTTTGTTTGCCCTATGTATTACTTAGATATCTCTATTTTCGCTAACATATGACTTAGGGATCTGTGTATATTGTGCTTTGGAGGTCATAAAAAGAGAGAATTATAGTACGTGTAATTGTAAATTTCAAACATTCTGTTTGGAAACCCGTTAGCATCAGATTTCCTTGGTCTAACGAATGCTTTAAAATGTCTCACATTGACTAACACTCTGATGGATCAATCATATAGTGCAACTCCTTATCACCAAGTGAGTACAATAGGGGTATCCTCAGTATAGATAAAGGATACCTTGAAACGGTGCCTGGAACAAGAAGTGTAAAGGTTAGATGTGAAGGGTCATTCAGTGTTGCGTGCCTGCAAAGCTGGACCAGGTGTGATACACTGAAGGGTGGTTTATGCCGGCTATGCTTTATAGATACAAATCTGCATCCTTTACAAAACGACCTTTTGCCGGTAGTCCTGGAATATATGTTATAACACCTCAGCAGACACAGTCAAACAGGATTTATGAACCATGATGTGTGTTCAAATAAACATTGGATTAGTCTTAAAATAAACAAAACTAAAACATGTTGGCAAGTAGAACCAAACAACCCGTAAATAAGGTCCGGGAGTCTGACAGTGACAAATCGCATGTCTTGCCCAGTCTTGTCTATCTAAGAAATAAAGTTTGGAAGAGATTCGTACTGGTGATATTGATGAATCTTTGTCTAGGCAAGAAGTGATCCAGGCAAGTTTGCAATGACCGGTATTTTGTGAGTGATTATCTAGATCTTCTTACTACATTGTAACAGCCTGCATAGACCCACAGCCTTTTCGTACTATTAGCCCACACCACTTTAATTTTTCAGTCCATTTCTGTACACTATGTTTATCTTCATTTCTAATCAATACCCATTGCAACAGATGTCGACAAGAAGTGTAGGTACCTCTTTATTTCTGAAAATGTCCCAGGCACACTATGCAGAGGTGAGTTAGGCTTAAACTTAAAGCTTGGTACCTCGTAAGTTGTATATCATTGGTCCGTCAGTGGCGGTAAACATATACTTGGTCATGTTTGCAAATATTGTATCCTGTATATAGTTTCCATGCACGGACATTTGTGTTGGAAATAGTATGTATGAATTATTTGCATGTTATTCTGATAGATTAAAGTTGTCCATCAAGCAGCATGGACAACAACGTCTGGACAGCAACTTCTGGACATGCTCAATGATAAATTGCAACTGAGGACCATGCCAAGATCAGAGTCTGGTTATTGTTGTGGTCTGTTAATTCTTCCTGGAGTCTGCTTACATACAATCAAATCAAAAATTAATGATCAAATACAAAGAACAAAAGCTTAATATATACAATTGTTAGACAGTAAATTAAACAAAATCAAATGTGGTGAACTTAAAGTGAGTGGGAGAGGTCAACATAATGCTGAGCTAGTGAAGCATCCTCCCAAAAAGAGCAGACTTTAATTCTCATGTTTAGTTGGTTCTCACAGGCCAGTTTCTGTGTCAAACTGGACAAAAGCCGTAGTCTACTTCTTGATCATTTTGGATTATTTAGAAAGAATTATCTGGATGACATGGCAAGTGTACAGCTGTTGCTTGAATGTGTGGTGCTTGAACTAGTTTATGAGACCCTAACTAAAGAGCCTGTCACAGATTTTCGCTGGGTTGGGGGACTTGTGGGAAAATTAGGAAATCCCTGTGGCTCTGAAACTAGGTGTTGTACTGGTACAATGAATGAAACTAGGTGTGTACTGGTACGGAAACTGATTTCAGTCGACCAGATTACTGTGAATATTTTTATCAATAATTATTGCATTTCATTATATGTCATTGCAAAGCTTATTTCATATGATCGTTTATTATCTCCATGAAAAATGGAGATATTGTTTTGGGTGTGTCTGTGTGTCTGTTTGTTTGTTTGTCTGTTTGTCTGTTTGTCTGTGTTTCCGGACTACTGTAGTCAGCATAACTCAAGAACCTCTTGATGGATTACGATGATATTTGGTATGTGGGCAGGTGTTGTGAAGCCGACATTCAAGGTCCATTTTGGGCCCCCTGGTATGTGACCTTGGTATTGCAGCAGAAATTCCATTTTTGTATCTCTTGACCTGGATGTGCTATGGTCTTGATTTTTTGGTGGCAGATAGCTTGTGGTGTAATGAAGACGTGGTGTAGGTTTGGGCCCCCTAGCAGCTTGCTCTGGAACTGCAGGGGCGTTATCGTGAAAATCTTCTAAGGAGAATAACTGAACAAAGGAACGATGGATGTCCATGATATTTAGTATACAGGTAGCTTAGACAGAGATGTACATAATGAAGTGCAAATTATGTTAATTAGGACTTAATTTGCATAGCTAATGAGGAAAATCTATATTTGCAGTGTTTTCCATAATCAGACTCAAATACATGTAACTTATGTAGTTTATGGAAAGTGGATCATCAACAGATGCCAATTATGCAAATAAATTCCTAATTTGCATAATTAATGCAAAACACCATATCTCATCTAATTGGAAAATTATAGGACTGTCAATATGATACTTAGTATGCAGGTAACTTAGAGATATACATAATGAAGTGCAAATTATGCTAATTGTGACTTAATTTGCATAGATAATGAGGAAAATCTATATTTGCAGTGTTTGCCATTATCAGACGTAAATACATGTACCATATGTAGTTTATGGAAAGTGGAGCATCAACAGATACCAATTATGCAAATAAATTCCTAATTTGCATAATTAATGCAAAAACACCATAATTCATCTAATTGGAAAATTATAGGACTGTCAATATTGCAACATGTGTAAGTTAGATAAAGGTGTTTATGACCAAGCGTATATTATGCAAATGTGTAAGTCATTTGCATGAATAGAATTGTTCATGGAGATATGAGGTCGTGGAACTCTTGTTCATGGTTTGAGCTCCAGGGCTATCTATGTGAGTAGGTCATAAAAAAAGTGTAAGTATACATCAACATCTTGCACAACTGCCCCCTAGTCCATTGCAATTAAACTGCACTTTCAGCAAATTACTGTTGCGAGATTGTGATGGGTAAATTGGAGAGCTGACAATATATTTGCTGTTACAGTTAAGTTATAACACTGATTCTCATGGATATTATTCTAAACCTAGGTATTGTTTTGTGTATTTCTTATAAATCCTTTAGCTTAGTTTAAGTGGCTAGAATCTAAAATATTCTCAGGGCCTTCCATGTAAATATTGTAATTATGGGAAAATAACAGGTAGTCAGCACGGCTGAAGTATGTTATATAAAGTCCTTCTGAACTGTAGGAGAATTTTCACCCATTCTTATCACCATTGCTCAGTCCTTTTGTATGGTTGTGCTAAACAGATTGTTGCCATCTGAGGTGATTTATGCATGTAAATGTTAATATTGCACAATAACAATGCACTAAAGATTATTGCTTGTTACTAGGTTAGAAGAAAGCACTTGTCAGCTTTCAGGAGTGATGATGCCAACAGTATTTTCCTTCATAAGAAATGTAACATTATCTCACTGTCAGAAAAGGTGATATCACCGAGTAGCTGAATTGAGTCGTAGAGTGATTTGAATGTGTATTGTAATAAGACTACAGACAGAAATCATATCATCCCTTTCATTCCTTCACAAAATGACAAATTCTTGCTTTTATAGAAAGTCATTTAATCTATACAAATGTGTAATAATCATTTATATATTGAGTACTTATATACTGTGTTGCCAGATATCTGCATATACTCCTTAAGTTTGCCAAGTTGATAGATTCTTGAAATTCCGGTAACTGTTTTGCTATAGGAAACTAAAAGTAAAACTTTCGGTTGAAAAGCATACTATTCTCTGCTAAATATACCACAAAGTCAAGTCTTCACCCGTATTACATCCGTCTGTCACAATTTACAATCTCGAATGCATAGCTGGCCTCCTGAGTCTGGCCTTTCAATTTGACATGATGTCACTAGACTTGAGATCCAATCTTCCGCGAAGGAGAATGCTCGAGAAGGTGGGGAGGAGCATTTCTGCGCTATCATGCATACTTGCGATTGCACCCCTCCCCACCTTTTCTTGCAATCTCCTTTTAGTAGGCACCTTTTACATTCCTTTAAGGTAGTTCACTAAAGGTTCCTGAGCTCTTCTAATCCAATCTCACTCTCTCTTTTGTTTAAAGGAAGATAGATGGAAATTTTGTGCTGAAAGCTTGATCTTCCCTCAACAATGTCTCTTTTCTTTGACAGTCTGGTCTCCGCTTCTTGAAAAGGCAGACAGGAAATAAGCCGTACAATTATACCAGTATGATTGAAAGCCCTGGGCAACGAATCTCGTCATTAATTGGCAGAAATGGTATAAAGGATTTTTGTGGCTTTGCAGATAGCTGTCTTGTATTGCCAGCCCCTTTTTCTTCTTCCTAATTGGCATTCTCACATTACCGGTAAGTCATTAGTTTAAAACACAAGAAGAGAGCTGAAATCTTAATTATAGGGTATGGTTGATTTTACACATGTTGCGTCCTCAGTGTGCTATTCGCTCCCATCGGTTATTTGGGTGAAAGGGATCATACCTGTGCTGCGTAACACCTGGAGACGTCAATGACGTAGTTTGAAAATTACTTAATAACACCAGATAATGCCACTTAATTCCCGGTTGCTAAGCTGGCATGCAGTTTTCCCTTTCACTTGACTGATCATTAGAGATGTTTTGTTAAAAAAACTAGTACTGTTTCTTTTATCTACTATACATCCTTTGTATGATGCAACTTAAAATTACAATTTACAAGATACTTCTTGAGTTGTGTTTAGAAAGACAAGACGAATTGGTCAATCAATTTTTCAAATCAGTTTTCATTGCCCAAAGCGTTAACTTGCTTTGGCCGTCAATATCAGTTTATTGAAGCTGGGAGCTAGGTCGTCCAGTCATCCCAGGAGGCTCTTCTCTTTATTTATGGGGAAAATACAGACCGCAAAAACCCCGGCAATATGGTAAGGTCTTTAGCGTTTCACTCTGGTTTGTACATGTTGTGCCCAATGTAGAGATGCAGTTACTGTATTAATGGTGGCATATTTTCACTGGTATATTTGCCTGCTGGGCGTGAGGGATGTAACATCCATATTCACAAAATGTCAAAAGCATTTCGAACATGCAACACTGTAGTGTTTTACTGAATGGTTACCATGTTCATGCATAGGTGTCATACGTTTGATGCGATGAATGGTGAAATGTTGACTGGATTACAGGGACTAAATTGCTCAAAGGAGGACCTTTTGCTTTGAAGATAAAAGATGGCTTGAATGCATATGGAACATCACAAACCACCTGTTCTTTTGGTTATGGGCTAGTATTTATGTCTGACCCAATATGAAATATTTCTTATGGGAGGTGATTCACTAACAGCTTACTGGATATATATGTGATATGATAAAGAATATGATAAAAGATATGCACCTGTTATAAAAGATATGATAAGAAATGCACTAAGTTATATTTTGATTGAATGTGTTTCTTACTGTGAGCACTCCGGAGCAGGCAGGGCAAAATTTCACATTTCCATATGGGTCATGCTTTTCATGTATGGGTTTATTGTCTTCCACTGTATGATTTATCACTATATGATTGTTTCCATTTCAAATAAGACTATATTTTGGAGGTAGGTATAGTGTAATTACACAAAGTACATTACATTTTGTACGTACAACTGAGACTTTGGATCTGTCGGTGAAAACCTTTTGTACAGCTGTCAAATCCTGTATATGCTACCTGCCCATAGTGTACAAAAAATGGCCGGCTTTGCTACAAAATGTAGCTCAGTAGCTTGCTTATACTATTAGTAAATAACACATTACTTAATCCAATTTACTTACTTAATTTACCCTAAGTGCCATTAGAGGTGAATGTTATTTGTATTCTATTTAACATTGATTTGCACAGGAAGTAACTGTCATTTCTCTGAAGGCTTAATGTGACAATGTGCAATAATATTGGTGATTTATAAGCTTAGGCCTGTTTACATTCATCTTTCAGTGCTGATTTTGGCTTTAGAAATATGGTTTGAAGGGGACAGCCCTATGTACTGACAGCCCCATGTTCCAACACCCCTACTTTCTGACACCTCTATGTTAGGGTTTAAGGGTTGGGGTTGGGGCTAGGGCTAGGGTTGTGGCTTCACTTAGGATTATGGTTCAAGGTAGAGTTAAGGGGTGTATGTACTCTAGATGTTTTGGAAGATGGGTATGTAACTTGAAGGCCTGTTTGTGCGTGTGTGCATTTTTTTTGCATTTGTTGTTTCTGGTTATATGGGCTGTGATGATCTGTCCTAATGAATTAACCTTCTACTTTCTGGGGGTGCACTCATGCAGCAGATTTTTATTGGCCATAACGTAAAATCAGCAGTTAGGGGTTAATTATGGATGACACAATCATCGAGTTTAGAAATAAAAGCCTATTGCTACCATTACACACTAACATTATGAATCATTCTGTTTCATAAATAACACACCTTATTTCTTATACTTACAAGTAGCATTAGCTTGATTGAATTACACTTATATATATATATGGCCTGCCCAATATTAGCCAGCCCCCTAGAAGGGGACGGGAGGAACCCTTTATAGCCATGGATAGGAGAGTTTGCGATACAGACTATAAATCCCTTTATCCATCAATAATGGTATGTCTGCAGAATAGAATTGAGGTAATAATCCTAGATACGTACTGTACCCCTTTCTTATCGTCAAATTTTAAAGGTTTCAATTTCGACTATTTTGATCAGATATATGCACTTTGTAGCCTGAGTGTCATCCGGTTAAGTTCTAGGCTCTAACTTCTGTGAAGGTAGAGCCTGGAACTAAACAGGATGACACTCAGGCTATGCACTTTGATAATATTATGGATAACTAAATTTCTCACACTTGTTTCTTTTATATAGGCCATGTCAATTTTTTTCTTCGTTGTCGGACATTTCTTAGCAAAAATTCAGCAAGGGGACAACATGAAAATAGGGAGCTTAAGGAGGAAAACTGGCATCTGACGATGTTCCCTCCCTGGAACTGTGTGTACCAATTAAGGTACAGGCTTCCCCTCAGACTTTGTTTTCATGTTGGCAGTCCTCTTCAGCATAATTTCTCAAAAATCCGTGAACCAACAAATCCAGTTGATGTAGCCTTATATGATTATGAGCAAGCAAAAAGATTTATCTGAAGTTGTGACCAGACAGTGTTTCATCTTCAAAGGTAGAAAGATGAGTGTGCCAGCTGTTTCTGTTCCTTTTGTGGCCAAGTGGCCTAATCTTAATATGACAGGATTTAAAGCGATATCATGTCGAATGATCTACCTGATAGTAGTTGTTTAATTCCCCATACCAATTTGTTATTGTAGCAATGAATAGACCAAGTTATGTTGATGTTAATATCAATCTCACATGACCACAACAGGCGCATCAAAACTACAGATCTACAAGACATACATGTATGATAATTTGATTCATACTTGCAAAAGATCACAATATTCATACAGCAAAAACTAAATGTAAACGACAGTCACCAAATGGGTTGAAGTATAAACTTCTATTGAGTTGATTTGAGTTAAGGAGCCATGAAATGATTCCAATTGGAAGGAAAGGCAACTCTCCGTTCAGAGGTAATTGGAAGCCCTGCTGCTGCATTCACCTCACACGTGCTCCACTCTCTTGTGGGGTTGTTATTTAACCCCCCGTAATGAGAAACCACCATCAGTATTCCTAACGGTGTTTCTATGACCTTTGATATTTGCCACTTGCCAGACATGTTAACTGTGTCCAAATTGCTTGTCCTCAGTTTGTTTTGAAGCGACTGCTGCTTACCATCAGTTGATATCAACACAGCCTGCATACAAATAACTGTGCAGGAAATGTATGTTATTGCCACAAGTACTCATTTGGAATTGATACCGTGTAGTACTACGTGTACTTGGTTCTTGAAAGCTAACACTTAGAACTAACTGTTTTAACTGTTTCTTTAAAAGACACTTATGACTAGTAGATGGAACATAGATTATTGATTAAGTCAGGTGATAAGCAAAATCCAATTTTCCTTCCTCCAATTTTGATTCATGAAGAAACAAGTAATTTTGTTGGTATGGCCTTTACCGTTTCATATTCATGCAGACATAATCAGACCAAGATATTCACTACACAAAATCATGATATTCGTGGTACAAACATGAATACTAATGAGAATATGAAACTCAGCAATTTGCATTCAGTAATCTAAATGCATACCTCCTGTAGATAGCAATTATGCATACTATATTGAAGTCTTGGCCTATTTTGTTGTGTGGCTGCAGTTGTCTGTGCTACCAACAGACCTGTTTTTATTTGAACTGTCTTATTGCTAACTTGAAGGTAGCCTCTTGGTACCACATTTGTATTTGCTATGTGGTAAGGCAGCAGGGAGAAGATTAATAGGTAATCTTTTAAGCTGCATGGGATCCCATGAGTTGAATGTAGTACATGTATATATTTCCCTTTGAAAACAAAACTATATTTACCACAGTGAGATGTATCTTATTGTCTGGAGTGCTTTGGTATAGCCTGGTTCGAGTGCTTCCTTTGTGCTAGATGTGTTGACACCTGTTTGACGTTATTCCTAGGATTGAGCATTCTTGGATGTTCATTGTGTGTATTCTACAAACATGTAACTGTTACAGAACATGTGGCTACATATTTAATTTAATAGTGTGTGTTCTCTTAAAAGATCCCTCGTCTTGCGTGTTACAATCTTAGGAACAGTGTACACCTCACTTTGATACATCGATATATCTAACACATTTTACATACTAGAAGAGGTTTGCTAGTACTGTAAATTGTGAATTATTTGCAGTTTTATGTTTGTAATTTCACTACAATCTCTTCATACTGCAAATAACTGTTCTGCCTTGTGTTGGTATGGATGTTTCAACTGTACCTCCTTCCCCCTCCTTCCAAAAATATAAGTCCCTGCGAACTTAAAACGATTTACAGTATGTGTACTTAGTCCTAATCAGAATCTTTGTTGTTGTTTCCCAGGATGCTCTGCTACAGCTAAGTGGTGTGATTGACCTTGATGGGCTCCGGAGAGCGGTGGAGGAAGCCATCGGGACAATCATCCCAAATGTGGTAGGTCGTCAATACAGCGTGTCAACGCATTATCTACCTTATATTATCCTTCCACTTTTGCAATCTGTTGTATTCTAAAACAGTACTTAGTGTAGTCAGAAAGAAACTTACGGGAGCTAAGGAAGCTCGCTGCGAATCGGACAAAGTGGAAGGGACTGAAGGAAGACTGCATGCGGCTGCAGGATGTTTCAACTACTGCAGCAGCAGAAAACAGTGGACTACTACTACTACTTGAATATTCTTGTCTTTACTCTTAACACATCTAGTATCAGGGCCAATGAGAGCTCTGTAATTGGCAGGCTGAGTATGGCAGAAATGATCACATTAGATACATGCTGGATTCTTGCAGCAGCCACTCAGTGTGATATCTGATGCCCTCTTGCAACTGCTGTACACACTGCAAGGAGACAGTACTGACAGAAGCTTTTGGTAGAATAGCGGTTGCTACTGGTAAATGTATAGCTGGCAGTGAAAAGTCAATGTGATTTTACGTTATTTAGACAATATGATAACTGTTTTGCGTGTTAAAACAGATTTAGCAATATTATGACAAATCTAACCAATGTATCACGGATACCTTAGGTGGCAATCAATTAGATGTACATGTATCATAAGCTAGTCTCTGCCATCATTGCATTGTGCTAAATGTACATTTTCCATCTCCTTTGTCTAATCCAAGCTTCTTACTTGTAGTTAATTTCAGAAGCAATTTCATATTTGCAAATGACTGTAACAAATAATGATTAAGAGAACATGACTGCGGTTCACACAATAATGTTTCCTGTCAAGAATAATTGATGCTATGACTTGTGTTGTCTCATTGCTAATGATCCGGAAAATTGGGTACGACCTGCATAGCTTTGTCATTGTCATTCCCAGTCCTGGTGGGGGCTGGTAATGTAGAGAGTCTAGAGACTGATTGTAATTATGTTTATGGTACATGCATATCAGTTGTTTTGGTAGGCTCCATTCCATACCTTGTTTTTCTGATATTCAAACCCATGATACCCATTTGAGATTTGTGACAAACAACATTCAACCTCAAACATGTATATCAGAGAAAGATGAACAGTGTATTCTGCCCTTGATTTTATCTTCTTAGTATTTACATTAACCGTTGTATGTTTGTATGTAAGTCATCCAAATTTATTGCTGTATATAAAGTCAGCACAAGATGGATATATCCGCATGCTGAAGGACAATTCTGATCTGGGGCTGTAGCATTGGTGATAAATTTTGCAGGCAGGTGATAAGTTTTGTTGACTTAATATTTGATTCTTTTCTTCGTCAAGGACAAACAGTTCCTTTGCCTAACAATGTGAAAGCATATCTTGTTTAGGCTGACCAGACATTGTATCGGTCTGTCCTTGCTCCTTAGAAACACTGCTGATTGGACTTACTAACCATGTGTCAGGAGATTTGATTTGGTGAAGTAGATACTTTTGCCCTTATTTGGGCTACCTACCTGTCCTTATGGGATTATAGAAAGCTCTAGCAGGTGCCCCTAAACCCAATCTTGCAGATTACCACCAGTAGTGGCTTTGTGCAGTATCCCACAATCCTGCTATTACCTACGGCAATCCGGTAAGAATCCGTACGTAGATCTTTAACAGGTCCCAGTGCAATTCTGCGGGGATTAAGGGACTTTGCTCCGCAATATGGGGCTTCTGCAGTTTTCAGTAACAGCTTATCCTGCCAAACATTGTCTCTGTCAACAGACAGACCTGCATTCAGAGTCTTACTGTTAGTCTGAGCAAGAAGGATTATATTGCAGACTTCTTAATCCTCTTGGGCTGAGTTTGTAAAACTGGAGGCTTTAGGGACATCTTTGGTAAAAGGCTATATCCTTTTGGGTATATTGTCAGATTGCACCTTTCAACTCCATAAAACTAACCAATCTTTCTCCTTGTACCCTTGCTATTCATAGTTACACCAAGTATTCTCCCATGTCATATTGATGTATGCAAAGGATGGTAAGGTACAGTCTACTGTGTGAACTGTTTCCAAATGCATATTACTCCTGCTCAAAGGTTGAATATCAGGGGATAGCATGGTTGTGACTCGTAGCTTTGTGTGCTGTCAAACCCGCCAGTTCTTTGCAGGCACCTGTGAACTTTGGTGCAGAAAATGATGGGGGATTTACACAGTGAATAATATAACGTCTCCCCTGGTTCCAGCCCTGCAACTGCAACAAGTTTCTTGTGTTATTGCATCATTTATCATGTCGTGGGGTGTTATAAGAAGGCAGGCTGTTGGGGGATGTATTATGTAAGGATTTAAGGTACCTAAATGCGGTTGGTGAATATGCTACATTTGTAACAGTCACAAGATGATGCCTGAACATTTTTGTATCGAGTAATATTATAGCCATTTGTATCACTTCTTCTATTCTCCTTTTGGCCAATAATGTGCATTGTTGTCTATTTACTTGTGTAAATTCCATGAAAATGGTAAAGAAAAATGATTTACAAATAGTTTTCTTTCTTTCTTTGTCAGGTTGATAGCATAGCACATTGCATCTTAGCAGTTTATCAATTTGTATGCAAGATTTTCTGTCTGAGTGGTAGTTTTGGGACCTTTAAGAAACTACCAACAAAAGACAATTGTTGTGTCACGAACATTTTACAAATGAATTTTTTTGCTACTTCTTTGATATCTGCACAAAATTCTACTTACTAGACTTTCTGCTTTATTTGCTAGCCAGTTATAGATTTCACATTATGATACCTTTCCACAGTATCAGAGTATCACAGTATCAGACTTTCCACAGAGAGTCAAAATGGACAAATTAATCTGGTTGATTTGTTACCTATCAGCACGTAAGTGCTTGACCTTTGTCAGCCTTTCATCAAGTGCCTGAGTACAGAGCTGAAGCCTATTGATTTTCTGTTGACCTGTCAGCTCATTTGCCAGAAATGATGTAGGTTAAGTCCGCTGAGGTTATCACAGCACACCCTTTGGTAATAGGTCTGTCCCTGGTGCTGACCGAATAGCTGTTGTTATGGTGGATGTTCTGATGCCGCTGATTGCTCAAAATGTATTTTTAAGCTACCCATACTTGGTAAGATAACTTGGAAAGATAGGCTATGAAATAACAGCAAATTTTGGGACTTTGTGGCAGTTGATGTATAGGCTCATTTGAGTAGATAGTAATGAAGGTCATAGATCTCCTTCTGTTCTGTGATTCTCATCTAACCTCATCTAACTTTTAATCATGAAGATATTGTCATGGTACTTCTTTGGTTATAATCTTCACGCAATAAATACTTGCAAATGATGCAAA
Source organism: Branchiostoma lanceolatum (assembly GCF_035083965.1). Taxonomy (NCBI): domain Eukaryota; kingdom Metazoa; phylum Chordata; class Leptocardii; order Amphioxiformes; family Branchiostomatidae; genus Branchiostoma; species Branchiostoma lanceolatum. The sequence goes on from NC_089727.1 coordinate 14,845,350, forward strand.
TTATTGACAAGGTTTCTCCCAATCAGCATTTCCTCCAGGACTGACAGTAGAGAGTGGTTGGGGGAAAAGTATTACTTGTTGGGAAAGCTGCCATTGAAAAAAAGACCTGCCTCTTTTCCTTTGGGGAAAGGGAAGTCTGAGTGCCTAGTAGTATGTTGTAATCTTTGGCAGTGCTTTAATTGATTACATCTGCACTTTTTGTTTGCACAGCATTCCACAGCCGTCTACCTGCTCGACTTGGATTCCAGACAATTGCGTTGCCATGGCAACCCGCTGCCAGTGCTTCCTGATGAGGGTCTCATTCAGTAAGTATTTTACTCTCTGTCAAACTTTCAAAGTGAAATAAACAGGACATTTTAATCTGCTTTGAAGAAGTAAAGTCAAGGAAATGGATGTCCCTATAGCTCAACTGGTAGCAGCCTCACAGTTGAGCTCCTGGTTCCAATTAGTTGGTAACTGGCAGACCCCAGTTCAAATCTTGGGACAGGACAACTCAGTTGGGGTTACACCCGTCTGTCATAAGGAACGGGAAATAGGGGCCCCGTGTTCGAGGAGATGCCTAGAGCACGTCAAAGGGAAAGGGCTCCAAGAAAACATCAAGTGACCCTCAGATAAGATTTAAACTTTGGTAATCTTTTGTATTCATCTGAGTTGTTTATGTTGAGTAAGCACGGATAGAGTAGAAGTATTTGGCTAATTAGCAATAGGAGAAGACTATTTGTAATCTATACCAGACTACTAGTACACTATTGGTAATCTATACAAAAGTATAAATAAGCCTCATGTCTTAATACAGCTAATCAAGATATACTGCAGTTGGCAGTACAGCCAAACGATTTGGGCAAATATCTCTAAAGGAAGAGCTCCTAGAGCTGTACTGGCATTTGCACAAAATTGAACCTCACCAAATTTATACCGGTGAAGCGCAGTTGTGACAGTTGCTGCTGATAGGTGTGAGTTTGATGTACGGAGGCCATTACACCACAGCTTTGGTGCCATCTGTCATCAACCAAAGCCTATAGTCCTTGGCACCTGCCAGGCAAGCAGAAAGTAGACAAACTGGAATTTTCCTGTTAATAACTTAATTATGTTGTCTTATGCAGTCTGATGAGTCCCATGACATATTTTTGCTTGTTGTTCAGAGAACTTCAAAGTCATTTGCTTACCATTACTTGTCTATGTAGGAATAAGGAGGTGTAGAATTTTCCTGTTTATTTGAATAACAACTTATGCTGTCTTATGATCATATGAATCCCATTCCCATAACATGTTTTCCGTTGTTATCCTACGAACTTAAAAGTCATTTGCTTACCATTACTTGTCTATGTAGGAATAACCCTTTAGGAGGTATAAGTAGTTGAAAAACTGGTCGCCTTTTCAAAGGTAAAGGATGAATTTCAAGATGCGTATGGATACAAATTGTATGGGAAAGAGATCAGGAATGTTTCATAAAGGGTAGAGACGTGCACCATTATGCAAAACAGCTAACGTGTACAGTGCTATTCAGAAAATTGGAAAGGCAGGGTAGAACTCCCCGACCGCCCTTAGTGGCATAGTTGCCAAGAGAATTCAGTGCCAAGTGCAGGTTGAAAGGAAGTAATTCAAAATCAATAGATTCTCCGTCCAGTGGTGATTCTGCAGATAACCTAATCAATAGCAGTCCGTCTTGGAATCGATGTGGATTTGTTGTGAGAGGAATTTCAGATTACAAGGGAAGATGAATGTTACCCATATTCACACAGTCCTGTATCGGTTATTGAGTTTTCTTGCTGTCTAAATCTGTAGGATAAGGGGATGTTACATGTACATTGTGAGAAATATTGCTTGGCTGGATTCGAACATGGTTCTGTGCTTTGTCTTGTCGCATTTGTCACACTATAGGTTTCAGGACTCGCAATACTGTGTGCATATGCACTTTTGTGCACCCAAAGTTGGTAGCTGTGCACCTAATTTTTTACTGTGGGTGCACCAGTGCACCTAGATATGTGTGTAAGGTTATGTACCTAAAGTACTTTTGTACACTAGTATCCAGCATATTCTTGACATTTAAGTGTAAAAAAAAAAGAAAACCCTCTGCTGTATTCCTCAGTCCGAATGCTTTTGTAATTTTTTTAAAGGATAGAATATGCAGTGTCATGAAAAGATGATAGCTGACAACAGTTGGCAAAGTTAGTAATTAGGTATAATTGTAGATTATGGGTAGGGTTCAACCAAGAATGGATTTGAACTCAAGACATCAGAGCAACTGGGTGAGAGATTGTAAGAACTGTAAGATTGAAATTAGTAGCATCACAGCATGCAGGATGAGAATATTCTCACAGGTTTACAAATTTGGAGTTCAATTTCTAATTTATTGGCAAGTTTTCCAGAATATTTCTTGGGAATGATAAGTTCAAGGTGAATGTGGTTTTCTCTTCTGTTGGATTTTTCATGGAAACATGTTGCCTTCAGATGGATGGCTAAAGACAAATAGGTTGTATCCTTATCTACAATGTGCAAACCTATCTCAGCGCGTGATGATGGAAGGCAGGGCTACACGGTGGCCATTTAGCCATGACCTTAGCTCAGGACTTCTACACCCACTCCAGCAGGATTTACGACATGTGATACTGTCAACGTTTTGCCCTTGGTAACTTTCCAAAGGCTGTAGCAAGTCTGTTCTTTTGTTTACACAATATACTCATTGGAGGACAACCTGTTTTTCACACCATACAATGTATTCTGAAATTGCCGACAACAAGCAGTACACAATGTACATGTATCTGTAAACAACACTAGCCTTGTAGTACGTGTTTATCATTTTAGTGCATGCCAGTCTCTTAAGGGGCTTCCTTTACCTGTTACCTATCCGTTAAAGTTGTCATGCCTACAGACTTGTTTCAGGAGAAATTAACAAATATGCAAAGTCATTATGATCAAAAGATTTTTCCAGCTACAGTGACTGTGTCAAACATACTTTGTCTCAATAAAGCATTGATCTTCAATCAAGTTGATCAGAAAAAACATACTCCCTCAAATTGCAAAGTGAAATATGTCTTGTTTATGTGTAGTAAATAACCAGCAAATAGATACAATAAATACAATCAGAAAACCCCCAAACAATGTTGTCATGCAAGTCTTGCATTTTCTGACAAGCAAAAGGATTCAATGACCATAATGTGCAAACTGGTATGTTAAGTGCCATGCATCATAAACCCTCTTACAGAGTACCTTTCAAAGTACATTGCCTGCTGATTATAAGGGATACAGTCTAAAAGCACTTTGAATATCTTTACCTGTTTATCACTTCAGAGCAAGCGTAGACCCCTGTCGTGGAAACGTTTAGTGTGTACCCATTAACCAATTCGTCAGTTTAAAATTAATGGCCATGTCTAATCATGGAAATGTTGAATGTTTGCACATAAAGGCCTTGGGTTGTTTCAAATGCAAGATTGATATATTTAGAGGCATGTGCAAGTTTCAGTACATGTCTTCCTGTTATGTGGTAGCCTGAAAACCCCCATACACATGTATATAACCTTGTTCTGGCCAGGTGCCATTCCATTTCAGACTGTGGAACATATAAGTTAGGTGAGTGGCACGTTCACAGCTATATGTTATCCAAATCTGATTGACTAGCATATCTAGGAGTGGCTCATACTCGTATCTAATTTGTTCTCCATGTCCCTAGAATGTAATCAATCGCTACGCTTGTCATATTAAGATATAAGGCAGGAGAACTGTGTCATTTTCAAGGAGAGTCCAGTAATGGTATAAGTTGGGTATCGGCACATTTTGCATTCAAGGTATGTAAAGTTGTAGAGAGGATGGCATGCTCAAACTGTGGCAAATTGCACATTTTCAAGTTGAATTCACCCTCCATAGGATGTGCAGCTGAGCTCATACTGATGTGAATATTTCAACTGAATGTTAGGGAAGCTGTCAGAAAGAATCTTGTGGCCTCAGTTATTTGCATGAGGCTGTTTGAGACCGTGGAAATGCAGAGTGACTTGAGTTAGTTTTCACAGCCCTGGATAAGCATGAAATGTTTTTCAGGCAAAATCGCCCCAAATGATGAAGATTTTGAAAGATCTTTCGATGTATGTTTCCAATATACAAAGTGCAATGTTACCATACATCCTCAGTGTTACTATTTTATGTCTGGGACTCGAAGGGTCCTAAAGCTGTATGGGTGAGGGGGTGAAGTCTGCTATCACTGATTGCCTTTTGTTACCGACATGAAAAAGGAGGTGTAGTTTTTGGTGTGTCTGTGTGTGTATCTGTGTGTGTTTCCAGATTTTGTAGTCAGTATAACTAAAAAACCTCTGGATGGATTACAATGACTTAGGAAGAAAAAAGGTCAAGGTCGATTTTAGCTCCCCTGGTATGTGACCTATCACATATTTCAAAATCTGTTTATTGTTTTGAAATGTTTAGTATATACCTCCATTGTCTGAAACGGTCTGACACCCTCCTCCAGTTCTCCTTTGCTTGCCATCTTACTCCCTCCTGTGTGTTTTCTGGAAATCCCCGAGCAGCTCCCAATGTCAGCATTAACATGTCCTAGGAGATATATTTAGAACTTGGTGTTCGATATCATTCACATCATCATTACAGTTACTCGGCCCCCATGCTGCCAGGTAAGAGTGAAATCCATCAATCCCACGTTCCTTCCCCAGGCCACTTTCCCTAATTGCGCTATTTCAGCCAGCTTTGACCGCTGCTGAAGCAGTTTTTAATGCAAGTTAGTTGATCGATGATGCTCGGTGTCCTAGTGCGGGGGGTGTCCTTCCATGGTTTGTACCCTTGAATGATTCAGGATTCGACGGCAAATGGGAATTGATTGGCGTAATGGCGAGTGTCTTGTTGAGAGGATAGAACACTGAATGGTACAGGCATCTGCACTGAGTACATGATTCTGTGGGTCTGGCAAGGGCAGGACATTACGTCGAGATATTTGTACTTATCTATCTATGTAGTGTTACAGGTGAGGATTTTGGATGTTCGTTGTACTTTAACCACCTTCCTGTTAAGGTATGCTGTTGCCAGTGCAATTCTTGCTAATGTCATTAAGAAAGGTAATGTTACTGAATTATGATCAGTAGCAATCCTCTGTCAGTGATAAAAATGTCAAGCTTTGTAGGGAATTAATTGTTGTGTTTGTCTCAATGAGGTATAAATACGTAGCAGGGTTTGTACATCTGAAAAATAAGTTACTATGATATTGAACATGGTGGATAGTCGGCAAATAACATTCAAATAGATCTAATCACTTTTTCACATATTAGCCTTTTTTGGTATGATTGTTCGGACTGTTTGCTTGTACTTTGTGAAATGTTTCACTTCAGTGTTCTGTCATTTTAAGATAATTGTCAATATCTTGGTAAATGGTAGGTAGACATGAAGAAATCAGTGACATTTCCTGGAGTTACTGGAAGCGCGCATAGAATACAAATGTTACGTTTATATGTAAATAGTAATTAACTTGTGTATGCAGTTTTGCACCCTCAAAAGATGCACTAACTTTGCCGATAAGAAACATAAGGCCACTCTTTGTCACAGCTAATTTGAAGATTAAATTCCCCAAAGTACAAAGTAATATAAGATATGTGATAGGTTCAGTAGAGTAACCTTTTGTAATGACATTGAAAATTTGTAGGCAGTGTTGGACAAGTTGAGTTGAAGAGAGTCATGAGGATTTTACATGCATGGCAAACATCGGCCAACAAGACTGGAATTCAAAATAGCCAAGGACTGGACCATTAAGTTTGGAGAGTGTCCAGAAAAGCTTTGGACCTTTTTTGGCTAATTCCTCCTTCATAGAGTTTATGTGTGCCATTTGACCTTGCCTTTTAGGACTTTTCTATTGAAGAAAAAGGATATGAGATGACGAACAAGTCACACATGGAAATATCTTAATGGTGATAACTTTGAAACTGAACAGTTACTATATGAAGTCTCCACCCCTTTCTGCCCTACTCATGAAATACACTACTAAACAGTAGTGCTATGTTACAAAGAAGTAAATAATTTCATTGTGTACCAAATGGCTTGGTACTTCGCTGTACACAAAGTACATTCTGGGTAACGTTGGGTAACATAAATTCGGGATTTTTCCGATAATGGTGGACAGAAATCAATCTAGCAGAACAATAAACCATCCTATTTTTCTATTATTCTGTCAGTATCATGTACTATCTTTGCACTAATCATATATATGGTAGATTTTGTCTCTAGTCGTGCTGACACCATAATATTTCAACTTGAAACTACCGTCCGCCGCACGCACAATGACAGTGCTGTCGGACAGGGGTGAACATTAATTCGGGAGAGAAGATTCGTCTTGAATATCTAACCGCTAATTACATTTTATACAGCAGCTATTCGTTCCATCCTTGGCTTGAGGAGAGTGCTATGGATATAGACGTGTCCAAGTAAAAAAAATACACGAAAAAACGGCCGTACCGCACACATCTGGCCTTCGGTAACATCCCGTTTGTTGAGTCGGTAGAACGTTACTCAAAGTCAACCCCCACCGTCATGGAAATTTGTTAGTCTCCAAGCAGACCTACGGGTTGGCAAAGACCGTATCCAACAGGCAGAAGGAGTTTCTATAGCCAACCCAAGTCTCATAGCCAAACCCAAGGTCTGCCACAAGTCGGTGTGAACAAAGGCTATTAACATCTAATTGTTACCTATTCAAACTGCGTGTGTTTATGAGTTGATTACTCTCCGCCCGCCCGGGCGTGCAGGGCGGCGCCAGGTCGGCCTGTCTAGTCTCCAACTGAGACCCAACGGCTGCAAAGACCTTATCCAACTTGCAGAAGAAGTTTTTATAGCAATATCTAGAGTATAATATACTTCCTGGCGTGTTTTGTTTCCCAAAAGAAAGGTTTAGCTTATAAGGTTTAACCTCCGACGGCACGTGCCGCTTGCAACTAACGTTACATGCAAGGGGGTGGGGGTCCGAGTGTTGGCTTGAACCTGAAACAGTAAACATTCCCTACGAATGTTTTGAAACAGTAAACATTCCCTACGATTGTTTTTGTGTTTTTGTAAGAATGGTTCTGATGATGCCAATGGGTGACATGGGTGAAGGAAACACTGTATTATTGTGAGAACTTACAAGGCGCGAACCTCCCACTGGGACGTGCGCGGGTGACTGGCTATCCCAGAAATCGGTCATAAAAAGATTAGTACCCCGGACATTCGTGCGGCTGTTAGCATTACAACGAGGAGGGGCAGCGGCACCTTTATTGAATAGAAATGCTCCGCCCTGTTTGAGTTGTGGCAGACCTTGGGTTTGGCTATGAGACTTGGGTTGGCTATAGAAACTCCTTCTGCCTGTTGGATACGGTCTTTGCCAACCCGTAGGTCTGCTTGGAGACTAGAAATTTGTACGTTATTTATCGGGGCGTTAGCTGGATGCCGTAGAAATGGTAATACTACTATGTCCATGTGTTTCTGCTTGTGCTAAGAGCAAACTTTGAGGAAAATATCGCCATCAGTCCACTATCACACACAACATTTAGACAAAAAAAGTGTTCCTCGCAAACGTTTGTCGTCTGCCGAATAGCAGGATTCTGGGTAACGAATATGGTGGCGGGAAAATTCACCGTAGTGCCGTAGCCATTGGTTGTAGCAACAAAGAGGCGTTCTGATGATTAATCACACTTAGAGTCCAGTTGTAGGTTAGCAAAAGAGATTCTAATAAGTTGTATTGTAAATAATTGTGTTGAGCAGGAAGCGGATGTGACATTTGTCTTATAAACCAGCGAACAACTATGCAGTATAATTCTCCCATGAAGCCCTCAGACTGTGACAATAAGGGACGGAGAGTTTTTGACGTAGCCAACTTCTAATGCATGGTTATCGAAGCTTTTCAGACAGTGTTCTGAATACGTTAGTCTGTCAAGTGTGCATTTCTAGCGGTATTACTGATGTTGCATCTAGCACATATCCCTAAATACCCCGTTTTCGAAAAATCCCGAATTTAAGTACCCCGCGAATTTATGTTACCCAACGTTACTATTGGAGAATGAAAAAGAAACCCTTTGAACCCCAGAGTACCCTCACTCATCTAACGCATTAGTTAAATGTTTATGGTTGCACATTTTGCAACAAAATTATCAAATTAAGATATTATCACACATACAGTCAAACCTGTATTAGCGGTCACCTTTGCATAGCGGCCACCTGCCCATAGTGGTCACTTTTTGTCGGTCCCTTGGATTTTTCCCATTGACATAAGCATTAAGAATTAGGCTATAGCGGCCACCTGTCCAACGCGGTCGCGGCCAGACGATTTTCAGTCCCGCGAGTACAGTAACACTGTCGGTAACGGTCACGGCGCGCCGGTAGAAGCCGCATCGCCACCGCACGCCGGGTTCAAAATCTTCATTTTTTCACGCAGTTATCAAATTTATGTGGACTCAACTGGATAGGATGATAATAAAGAAAACCAGAATGTTTTATCTTTGTTAGAAAATCCATGGTTTGACGCGAAGTCAGTATAATTTTCTTCACATGGCTTGCGTTTGTACATCGTAGCAAAATTGACCATTTCTGTGCATTTCGACTGGACAAATATCACGGCAGCTTTTTGGAAAATACAACTCGCACATGTAGCTGATGTGGTAAGTTCGGGAAATGTTTGAATGCCGGCCCAATATCCGTTTTCCCCGGTGCTCAAAGTCAAAACGCGTTTCGCGCAATTTTCAAAATGGCGCTGATAGTCAGCACCACAAAGGTCAACGGAAGACACCACTGTTTCGGAGGTATAATGCGCTAAATATATTTTGCTGCAAAGTATCACTGAGGATAATTACTTTATTAAAAGCTTCAAACGAAATATGAATGACATTAATATGATGTAAAATTTGGGCTATTGCAATTTTCTGAAAAGAAGAAAGCCATCAAAAGAACGACCTTCTTCTGAGTACCCTATTAGCATAATGGTAGAAAATGATAATGACAAGCGGGAAGCGAAACAACAACAGACTAAGGAAAACTATCGCCACGATTTTATGTTTCAAAACGGTCGAAAACGAACAGTAAGTGGCAACTGAGCAACATGTGTTTTGTTCTTAACTAACTAGGTGGCATTTTGCTGCGAAGGACTTTGTTTCATATGATTAAAACTCGTTGGTGACGCGTGTGCCTGCAGCGAAGCAGTCGCGAAGGATCAAGAGTAGAGTATGGCGATGCTGGTCCGTACAGACATGAAGCCCGAGCAAGCCATGGATTTTGGAGTTGGCAGATACAATAATTCTTTTTTCAAGCCCATAATAGAAGTAAAAGAACAACAATCGACTTTCTAAAATGTGACTTACCTTTGCAATGTTTACATGTGTACTGTACGGTGAATAAATGTATCTCAGTGGGTACTGAAAATATGTGCCACTCGTGGTCAATTAATCGACATTTTCTCCATAGCGGCCACCTGTCCTTAGCGGCCAGTTTTGGCCAGTCCCTTGAGTGACCGCTATAGACAGGTTTGACTGTAATTTCTTCTTGAAAAGTCATTAACAGAAATAAAATGTTGCAAGATATTATCTTTTTGGAACATCATTATTTTTCTACCTGACATCATTATTGGCTGTTATTTTGAGTCATTGCGAGCAACTATTGATCTATAGTTGCTAGTTAAGTGTTGAATCTATCCCAATGGACCTGAATGTTAAGACTTTGCAGCCTGATATAAAAGAACGATGTGCTTTGCCCTAGTTGACAATTAATGGGGGAGATACTGTCTTCATTGAAATTCTGCACCATCCTTACATATAAGCTATAGAGATTCCATCCAGATTGTTTGGAACAGCAAAGGTCAGCATGTAAGAAAGAATACTAATGGTGTTGTCAGGAAGGATTGGGCCGACCTGGTGGGAAAAACATTGGTAAGTGGTGCATATGGTGGATGTGGACGTTGATAAAGCCAGGCTTTAAAACGTTAGTCAGACGTTGCTAGAATATCAATTATCATGAAGGAGGAGGAAGGTGTTGAATTCTTTTGCCATACAAAGACTAACTTTGCCATACAAATTGTTTTTGTTTGATCTTTTTTCTGAAGACTTACGAGAGGTAATCAAAAGTCAAAAGGCCGAACGCATGCAGAAATAAGGTGCACAACTCAAATTATGTAGTTTGAAGCCTGGTATCAATATCCACTAAATTTCGCATCATTGTGGTTATTACTTTCCTGTCGACATCCTTTTGAAAATGAAAAAAAATCTAGGCCAGAAATGTTGCAAACTCTTGTGTTAACTTTTCTTCTATCCAGATACAAGTTCTTCTTAGTTTGTCTTTGATAAAACAAGGTTATGCTTTAGTAGAGCTTTAACAGTCTGCTGGCTTGCCAAGCTAGTATGACCTTTTACATATTAATCAGATCAAAGGAAAATAGTGGGAAAGCTGTGTCTACTTGTCATATAGGTTTTGTTTCAAAGTCTACAAAAATGTCAAAGGTTTAGCTCTGGGGAATAATTGTTGTGATATTCAGAAGCCCTGTTTCAATTCGATGGGCTTCAGAATATCGTGAGGTATAGCAGCCTCTAAATAGCATGATTTAGTCTTGCCCTTTGGCTTTAAATCAGGGCTTATCAAGGACCTGGTGCAGAAAAGCAGCTTTGTCAAGTTTGCAGTCAAATAGGATTACAGTCACGGTGCTGGATTGAGCTACGTACCAGTAAGCCACCTGGTAATGTATTTCATAGAGTCCTACTTTGAAGTTTAAGCATGTGTACACTGCAGCTCAAGAACCTTTATCAGTTTTAGTGAGCTCAAGTTATCATATGATCCAGTTGATTTGTATGCATGTCCTTCTGCATGATTGTATCTACTGTTTCTTTAATAATACATGTAACATAAATCAATTTAGTAGTTTGGAAAGGAACGACATACATGTAACATGTTATAAACGCCGTCCTTGAAAAATAACTTAACTCGGTTTGAATTTGATCAGACGTTTCTCCGTTGTTATCAACCGTATAGAATTACATATCATCAGAAAGCTCTTTACTACCATTTACAATGATAATAGCAAGTCTGCATGTCAATTGCTCATGCATTCACAAGTCGGTAGAAGAATTTTGGCACTATTGTTGGGCAATCCACCAACAGACTCAGTTATCATGGTGCTTGTTGTACAAAATCATGATTATAACAAATGAGGTATCATCTTATATTCATTGAAAATATCAATGAAAATATTCATTGAAAAACAGTGGATGCATGATGAAAGGAAATTTCAACACTTTTTCTCTAAACTTCACACAAGTAACTCTGCGGTCCTCAACCCAAAACTATACAGCCATTATATCTAGATATCATAGTAAAAGGTACTAAATATGCTTTCTGATGATATATGATACAATTTATTTGGTAAAGTATTCATGAAGATATGATCAGCCAAAATCAAATTTCCAAACTTTTGTGCCACGTTGAGATTTGAGAGCGTACAAACCTCAGTCGAGGGAGGAAAGTTGTAAAATCTCAGTGATGTGATGGGCATTGATAGCTTGATATAATGAGCTTTTTGTTTGAACCTTTCTGTCATTTTCGCAAATGTATAAGATCTGACAACAGGACTGAATAAGGAGCTAGTTTCAGTTCATCACCCTTCTGGTGCACTGATAATAATAATGATAATAATAGTTTATTGGTCAGAAATTACCTGTGCAATGGCAGCCAGTGCTGAATTACTGCAGGGTTTTCTGAGGGACCTCAACTATTGATGAAATCTCACACATGTTTAGTAACAAACAAAGAACAGATAGTTAGGACGGGCATTACTTTTGTAGACTGCGTCATATCCTGCTGTTGAAGCACTTATCAGGCTTTTTGACTTCATTTGCTACATCAAGCCTAATGGTCTGTTATCTTATCCAATTTGTGCATGAACAGATTCCATTAGGTCTGCCTGCACCTAAGGAAGACCAGTTTCATAAATGGCGAGACCCTGTCATGAGCTACAAAAGACATTATCATGACATATTAGTATGACAATGGCTTTAGACATGCTTTGTCATCAAGATTGCCTGCCTACATACAGCAAAAGGGAAGAACTTAAAATGCCTATTATATATATAAGCAGCTTTTGTTCTTATCCTAAACCATCTTTTATTTACTTCCACTGCAATTCCCTTTACTGACACAAGAAGATCTTTAAATGCTGAGAGGGTATTATCTTTGAAATGGGAGCGTAGATTTATCTCTTTCCATTCCATTTTGAATGTACAATTTGCGTCAGAGGATATTATATCACCTTCTCACAGCTGTATCACACCTATAGGCATATCGCAGCTTGGCATGCCTTGCTTGTGGAAGAATCCCATGAAAGGGATCCAGATAAACAACTGTCACAAGACTGCTGTTAAGTGCATGAGGGTAGAAAATGGGACATTAGCATGGGGTGTAGGAGAAGGGTAAGTTTGAAACACTTACTATAAACAGGGTTTCAAAAGAATCAATAGTGATGGAAATAAGAGTTATGAAGATGATCCCATTGTATGAAAACCTTTTTGCTTTAATCTACAACTTTAAGATCTCTAGGGATGTACAAAGTCTGCAAAAATGACAGTGTAAAAAGCTTGGAAAACTTACAGTATACTTTGTAATCTGAAGTTCCCTGCAGCTAGTAAAAGTATTGCCAATATAAATGTTACCCTAGGCCTGCAGCTGTGCTGTGTTGCATAGTCCGCTTTCCCTCCGGCAGTGTTTCGCATTAAAGAGATCTACAATACAACCATTTGTCTTGCTTTCTTTGCCCACTGCCTTTTGGCTCAGTGACAAATTACATTTCTTCAGCAGAGCTACAGTACTAGTGTGTGTTAGGTTTCCATTGCAGTATCTCATGAGAAAGAGAGTTTTACTTGTTCTGCAGATTTGGCAAACTAACTGTAACATTAAATATCCGCTTGACTGTGCCCTGCTGTAAGGATAGGAATTTGTTATTGCCAAAAAAGCACTTGCAGGGGGGATTTATTTCTGCAGAATTCGAAGAATTTCTTCCTCAATAGAGCTAAGTCTAGACATCAAATAGTTTTGCAAAATGTATTTTGATACAAAAAAGGTTTAACGTTGGGTAACCTAAATTCGGGATTTTTCCGATAATGGTTGACTGAAATCAATCTAGCAGAACAATAAACCATCCTTTTTTTCTATTATTCTGTCAGTATCATGTACTATCTTTGCACTAATCATATATATGGTAGATTTTGTCTCTAGTCGTGCTGACACCATAATATTTCAACTTGAAACTACCGTGCGCCGCACGCACAATTGTGGTGCTGTCGGACAGGGGGGCACATTAATTCGGGAGAGAAGATTCGTCTTGAATATCTTACCGCTAATCACATTTTATACAGCAGCTATTCGTTCTATCCTTGGCTTGAGGAGAGTGCTATGGATATAGACGTGTCCAAGTAAAAAAAAATACACGAAGAAACGGCCGTACCGCACACATCAGGCCAGTTCGGGAACAACCCGTGTGTTGAGTCGGTAGAACTTCACTCAAAGTCGGCCCATCGTCATCATCGGGCAACGTGTAACGTTACATTATTCATGGGAAGTTAGCTGGATGCCGTAGCAATGGTAATACTACTATGTCCATGTGTTCCTTGTTGTGTTAGGAGCAAACTTTGAGGAAAATATCTTCCTCAGTCCACTATCACACGCAGCATTTAGACAAAAAAGTGTTCCTCACAAACCTTTGTCGTCTGCTTGACAACAGGATTCTGGTTAACAATATGGCGGCGGGAAAATACACGTGCCGTAGGTTGTAGCAACAGAGAGGAGTTTTGATGATTGATCACACTTAGAATATAGTTGCAGGTTAGCAAAAGAGATTGTAATAACTATTAAGTTGTCTTATAAATAATTGTGTTTAGCAGGCAGGAGATGTGACATTTGTCTTATAAACCAGCGAACAACCGTGCTGGGTGATTCTCCCACGAAGCCCCCAGACTCTGTCAATAAGGGACGGAGAGTTTTTGACGTCGCCAACTTCTAATGCATGGTTATCGAAGCTTTTCAGCCAGTGTTCTGAATACGTTAGTCTATCTGCTTTGCATTGCTGGCGTTATAACTGATTTTGCATGTAGCACATATCCCTAAATACCCCGTTTTCGAAAAATCCCGACTTTAAGTACCCCACGAATTTAGGTTATCCAACGTTACATAGCATAATTCAAATTTTGCTATGTATTTAACTCTCAGCCATTTTTTTGCCATTGAAAATTCAACAAAATTCTACTCTATGCTTCATGGCCAAGATGTAATCAATGATATGCCAGCACTGAACATTATGTCTCTATAAATATAATTATGATCTGTAAGATCTACATGCAGTGCAAAGTTTTGACATTCATTGGAAGATAACACAAGTGGAATGTGTCTGTTTAAACTGCTCCTAGCAAAGTTCATGTAGGTTTGTCATCCTGGTTATTGCCATGAATCCTTCCATCCACCATTTGACAGAATCTAGTTGCTTAAGAAATACATGAATTATTATCATTCTGTCATTTTGACAGACTCAATGATGTGTCTTATCTGAAAAAGGCTAGACTTAGGTCAAATGATGCCATGAGATGAGCATATGTTATTATGTTATAATATTTCCACATACAAAGATATTAAATATGATGTCATCTTGCCCTATGTAGGCCAATTCGTATACAACTCTATGCAAAAACGAGACATTGTTATACAATCCTGATGCAGTAAGCTGTTATCAACACAATGTTCTTGAAGAGATGACGTTGAAAAAAACTAGTGCAGGGGAGTAGGGGGAAAAAACTAGTGCAGGGGAGTAGGGGGAAAAAACTAGTGCAGGGGAGTAGGGGAAAAAACTAGTGCAGGGGAGTAGGGGAAAAAAACTAGTGCAGGGGAGTAGGGGAAAAAAACTAGTGCAGGGGACTAGGGCAAAGCTCTGTTGTTCACACCTGGTGCTAACAGCGTGTGTTGATTAATTACAGGGAAGCTGTGAGTCAGCGGCAATGTGTGACCAGACCCCGCCCCCCTCCGGAAGACCCAGTGTGCAGAGTCCTGCAGCTCAGCCAGTGTGAAGAGGAGAGATCAGGTGGGAGGTGTAGTCACCCATGTGGCAGGTTTAGAATAAGGCCATGTTGATTTGATTATATGGATGACATCCTCTGGGAACCCCAAAACTGTTGCAAGCATGCAAATTTATAAAAAAATTGGCCAAAAGAATTTGCCGTCATTATGAAATCTAAAGTATGTGGTCAGGGAGGTTGAACAAAACTAAACACATAGAGTATGGTATACTATATAATAGATGCTTCATTTTTGTTCTTTCACATCCTCTTCTTTGACTTTGGAATTGACTTTGGCATTCTATGACATTAGCATCCGTTTTCCGACATATTTCTTTTGCAATTTACAGCATATATTTTCTCATTTTGCAGCTGCTTTGTATGTTTTATAGTACAGCCAAAAACGTTTTTTTTGGAAACGGATGAAAACTGATGCACACGTGGATGTTATCCATATGATCAAATCAACATGGCCTAAAAATGATTTACAACATTGTAGCACATTTTTGCCTGTAGTTCTAAGGAGCTCAATTACTCATACCTGTACCATTCTTAAGACTGAATACAGAGCAGAATACCATACCTGTAACCTATCTGATACTTCATAAGTGGATTCTTACTGCAAAACTTGTCAGTACCATGGCCATATGCTATTGGGAATAGGCAGCTCCATGGATGCTCTAAACAGTACTGAAAACTCAGCCAACAGGAATTGATTGGCAGAATAATTTGCTGTGCACTGCAAACTGAAAGGTCTTCTTACATAATGTAGTGATGAACAGGATGAAAGGATTGCATAATCAGTCTTGTCAGATCATCGGGGAAGGGAGGGAGGAGGGGGCTATTATTAGATCTTTCCCTCAGTTGGGTATGTTCTGTCCTGGTTTTTAGTGTGAAGACTTAACGTCAGCACATCCAACAGGAAACAATTTATCATGATTCACTGCATTTGTCACTAGTACATGCATTAGAAGTTATATAGACTGACACGGTGTATATTTCACACCCTGACTTTGAAGATTCAAGGTAGCTACAAGATGTGATGATTCAGTTCCAGTGCAATAGCTTCAATCTCTGTTTCTTACGTGTCCTTTTCTTTTAGCCTTAAGCAGTAATTAAGAAACCACTCAGAAAGCCCCACCTGTTAAATGAGCTGTTGCTTCAAAGAAGAGTTTTGTGCAAATGCAGCAAACTATAGTTGGAGGGAAAGTTCTTTTGTATGGTCCCAGTGTGCTATGCTTGTTTTACTATAATTGTGAAATGAAGTTCACATCATCCCTTGTGGAGTTTTATATGACTGATCAAAGAATCCCCCTTGATATTCTCTATAAAATTACTAGGCCATACACATTTCATGATTTATAGGACTAATTCTCTTGTTATAAGGACAAGGGACAGATGATAAAACAAATACTGGTATTGATTGTGATACCTTGTTTTATGTAAGTGATCGAAGGTTCCCCATTTATGTTCTCTTTGTTATATTACCAGACCGTACAATTGTTTGAAGAAAATTCATAAAGGAAGGGGGGGTTCTCATGTTCTTAGGCATGATGGGGACCTTTACAAAGCTTTAAAGGATGATGAATAATACTGTTTGACAATGTTGAGTGTTAGTACCAAAATCTTACAACATCCTTCTGTCGTTTATGGTGTATTTTAATTTTTTTCATCCTCCAAATGGATCTGCAAGATTAATTAGACATGAAGATTATGCAACATAGGTTGTTCTGGGGATATGGTTACAACTTGGGTGAGGGCTATTCTTACAACTCAAGCAAAATGCAACATGATTTATTTCGGGTGTCCATGGTACTGAAACTGTAGTAGTTGTTAAAAGGCTATCAAATGGACTAATCAGCAGAAATGGAAGGAAGATGATCCCAGTATCAAGTGGATAGAGGAATCATGTTCTTATTGTAGTCTTGGTTGGATATGTAGTTAAGATGAATGATGGATAGTCCTACATATACATCTGACCCTGCATCACAAGGTTTTTATTTTTCAACATTAAGCTCTTTTGGGGACAAGTTTTCAAATGGTTAGCAGAATTCTGTAGTGCCAAGTAGTGAACTGATCTTCATATCTCAAGATTATTGGTCCTTGTTATCTGTTTAATTTTCAACTTTGGTATCTTAGACAAAAAGGAGAGCAACAAAGTTTTGATTTCTTGTGTCTTGTGCAACATAATTTATATTGATTTTGATTTGCATTATGTTATGATTCCATTTTCATGTCACATAGTTATGCCGATCCTGGTTTCCTTTGATGTCATTATAGATTTTCCTCAAAGTTTCCACTTATGGACTCCTTGTGGATTATCATGCAATCCAAGTGCCTCTAGTTCTTTTGATACTTAAGAAAAATCAATATCACCTTAAACCCCAGGCTGTTTTGAGTTATTCTGTATCATGATATGAGATAAAATCTTTATTTTTGCATGATTAACAAAGTAGCTGCAGGGGTAGCAGGTACTGGTCAATCTTTATTAGATCGAAAAGTTTCAGTCCAAGGAAAATGACCAAAAATATTATCAAATTTGAACAGAGTAGTTTCAAGCAACATAAAATCAGTCACAGGCAACATTGACTTGTGCGGATTCTTGCAATGATATGTCAGTATTGCATTACTTAATCACTTGCAAAAGCTAACTATTAAGTATTTTATTGGTTAGCTTTGTTGTATATTTTACTAGCTTTACCCATAGATATTAGTTATCCACATGTACTGTAAGAAAAATATTGTTCAAAATAGACTCTGAATATGGAATGACATAAGGTCATTTTGTGATTATGTATAACAAATTTCTTTAATGAAGCAAATTAAGTTGCTTGATTTCACTTCTTAAGTTTATAGATATCATGTACTGTAGAATGACTAAATGTTTTTACAGTGGTTTGTGTTTGAAAATGGGTGAATATGAGTTTCTGATTCACTTTCATTGTGAGATGACAACAAGTACATGTCAACATTTATCTATGATAAAGACATTGCTAAAATGTTGGGATATGCAGTATGTTGGATAATTTATGGTACCTGCATACATGAGGTTTTGTTCATTTCAAGGGGATTAGTCTTTTATTTAGTTTTAGTACAGGGATTACCGTAATGATGGTCATTTATTATTTTTCCCATCAAACTGTCAGCGACGTATTGATGCCTCCTGGGAAATGAGCTCAGAGGTCCATTTTATCGGACTTCACTGGAGTTTTTCTCCAGACAAGAAATCCTAGGAGATTGTTTAAAATGTGGATACCTACTGGGTGAAACACAATATAGAAATGTTGACTTGAATGATTCTTAGTAACAGTGAACAGAAAAGCTGTGCTTTAAGTATCCAAATCTTTAGGAATCTTTAAGTTCTTAGATTCTTGATTGAAAAGAAAACAATGTAATGGCACCAGAACCAAGTTACCACATCGTTGTGGCCTTACTGCTTTTTTATTGCAGTAATCACCATTATTCTTTCACCATATGGCCCTCCTTGCAGCAGGAAATTGTAGGAGAGACATGGTGCATTTCACAGCTAATTGAATGAACATTGAAAAGTAGCCATCAAGGCCGAGGTGAACACTAAGCTATTGTATATCAGACAGAGACTTGATTGCCTGCAAGTTTCTTGGATAAATCTTCCAGAGAAATTGCTGATATGTGGAAAACCTGCCGTCTGCAGCTGTCAATGTGCTGCCTCAGATATAAATCATTCTCCTTTTCTAAAAATAAATTCTGCTGTTTGCAGGACAGAAGCCTTGTCTTACTATCAAAATGTAACATAAAATGTGTGTTAAACAGCACCAGGTACATGTATGTATAGGTTACCACACATTGATATTTTACATGACAACTTCACATTTTTCTATCAAGACTTTGTTCTTGTAGAATAAGGCCAGAAAAACTACTGAAGTCTGGCTATAACATCATTTTAAGAATGCCAGTCGTAGGTAGGAAAAAATCTGAAATATTTTTTGATGGGTTGTGTAAAAATGGAAAAAAGTCACATTGGATGGATATCAAGAGAAGACAGTCAACAGAAAAAAATGAAGAAGCTTGTAAGAAGAAAGTTAGCTGTGCATTAACAGTTTTAGAATAACACCTTTTCCTATGGCCCTTCCATTCATGCAGAGTATTATTTACAGCTTGGCTCTAACTACTATAAAATCTGGCAAATATGTTGTTTTAAATATGAGGTAGGCTAGCATCACATAAAAGAAAATCTGATGTGTTTGCCGACACTAAATCTTGCTAAGATGTGCATCCATGGCTGTATCTCTTATTAGCAAAGTTTATAGGACTGTCCTTTCAATGACCCCCTTGAAGATATAACGTAGCTCATACAATAAATACAGCTTTTGGAAATGCAGCTACAAATGTGCATGACTAAGAGAAAATAGTCAGGAAAGACACAGTAATACTATATCATTACAAGGAAAAAAATGAGGGTGTCTGAGTCAGAAGGGAATGTGTGATGCACTTGAATTGTTACGAATAGCAATCAATACAAGGCCAGTGAGGCAGTCAGTAGAAAGTCACACTAGAAATGCACTCCATTTCACTACAATTATGACAAGTCATGATAAAATAATAAAGGCTTACTTCTTTGCAAAACCACATCACAGCTTAGGGTGAATAAATTCTTTATAAAGTTGGTCACTCCTTAATGAAAAGGGGAGCAGGCAATTTAGGAGAAAATCCGCCACGGCGTCTCCTTACGTCATTGTAATCACTTTCAGCCAAGGATGTCAAATTGCATGTCGTTTAGGGCTTTTCATGCGTAAATCTGTGTTCTTCCACGTCTTAGGAACAAATCCCTCAGGAACCAAGAAGTCCGTCCTGTGAAGAGTTTGCGAGTTCCTCGGAGGCCAACATGGCAATCTCCTTGTGTGTTTCACAAGCGCATAAACACTTAATCATAGATTGGTGTATCAAGTGTTATCATTCCTGATCATGTAAATTCATGTAACAAACTGATAACATTAAGCTTAGGGTAAATCAATAAGTTTTTACCTGACCTCCTTGACCCGACCGACATCCTCATATATTAGACAGATGATATTCAGTTATATCTGGTCATGTCAATTTCAAATCAATGCTGATTTCTAAAAAGAGGTAAAGTCAAAGATGGACTTAAACAGGAAATCTTTAAAAACGATAAGTCCTTTTAAATATTTCTCCCATTGTCTACATACTGTTCTGATGTTATATTGAATTGGAACAAATAACTGAGTATTTGAGTAGGACATTTTCTTGTTTACATATTAAAGTAAAAACAAAAGGGCTTTTGGCAACTTAAAACAGCCAGAATTCCCTGTCCACTTTAGTTCTACACCTTGTATTCTATTCTGAGACAATCTTATTTTTCATGTACATGCCTACAGGCTAAATAAGATTGTGCTAGACAAGATTTCCCTTATTCCTTAAAATTTTAAGAAGTAGAAATTGTTTCCATCAAATAATCCTGCTGCACTGCAAGGTTGTCAATTATCGGCCTCTCAGAAGAGACTGGTTGTTACAAAGTTAATTAAGTGTTACCCTGCAGGGTATACGGATGTGCATCATATTTATCAACCTCTCATAGATTAAAATCATGCAAAAAGCTGCATCATCCATGCAGTTTAAACCACATTTATAGGAAAAATGATGTTATCGTAAAAGAAGCTGGTGAACTGTAAAAATGTGCATCATATCTATGATAGGAAGAGCGACTATTTTGATTGGGCTCAATCTACACTTCAGGAGATCCGTATCTCTTTAGGACACCCACGTCCCACCTCCAATTTTACTTGCATTGATAGCCTTCTCTGTGGAACCGCGTTATAACTCACTGAAATCTGCCAAGGCAGTCCCATTTAGGAGGTTGTTATGCCCCAGCTTTATGAAGTTTCCCATTCCACAGCTAGATTGCCCATTCCACAGCTGACATCAACTGTGTGAGCCTCAAATATACCAAGGTAAGAATATTTCACATGTGAAAACCATTCTGTGTAGATTCCTATGGTTGGGCAGAGAGATACTTGATGCATAAATTTTACCCCAGAGACTTTGAAAGGCTGTTTCGTTGATGATACTGCAACTGGAATGTTTTTGAGATTGAATGTGTTTTACGGTCACGGTGTTATGTGGGGATTGGTTAGAAACACGATTTACGAGAGCACAACATTGGCCAACAGCCAGGCGAAAGTACATGTTATGACTTCTGCACTCCATTTTTCAGGCTAGTTTATTCCTGGGATTTGTCAGTTATGCTCTTGGATAACAGCAACCTTTTCGATGTCATAGTCAGGAAACCGAAGGTCAAGTTCGATAATGGCCCCCCTAGCAGCTTTCTAAGGTGCAGTGGCACTTCCTGTTTTGATATCTCGTGTTCTGGACATGCTTTGGTCGTGATTTTTCCGTAGATAAGTCTTAGGACAGAGAGCAAGTGGTGTAGCGGCTTGTTTGGAACTGCAGGGGCTTTTCAGAATTTGAAAAAGAATAAATTCAACTTCATTATGGTAGGATTGGTCAGTTGGACCAATCGTAGGGAATTTCTCTTGGCCTCCACTCGTGCGACATCCGCCGCCTGGATGGCTGGCCTCGCCTCTCGCTTGTGATTTTGTCACAAATATTCCCCATTTGTCGTCCCTGCACAACTGATCTCCACAGCGCTTGATGAAGAAGAGGTTGACGGATCATAATTTTTGGTAGTACGTTGATAGCTTAAGTGATTATTGGCTAATTATGCAAAGTATGAGTTGATAAGCATGAATTAATTAGGAAAGTTTATAAATCCACTGCAATCCATGAAATCATGCAAATCAGGGTCTGGTTTATACAATTAATGAGAAAATGCTACAAAAAAAGTACAATATCGTAGCCATGGACTACCTTTTTTTCTTTACCATAGAAAGATAAAACCACCCTTTTGCCACTTTTTGAATCTCAGAAGATTTCCAAAAGCATTCCTTTGTGCCTTGCCAACTTTTGCACCTAACAAGCCGTAGAATGAATTTATCCTGACAATAAATAATATCTGTTGATATACCTTGAGTGTTTGGACCATTTTTTTGGATTTCGTCTACAGACATTTTAGACTCATAATGATTTAGATTTCCTTGAGTCAGCAAGGTTGCAGTCTATATGTATGAGATTTTTGGCGCACTTCCCGTATGGCATCTCCTTTATTGCTGAAACGTGCCACAGTCTTTCTCTTGCAATTCACATGGGGTTTAGGGGAGGGGGAACCTAAAGGTTCGTGTTATTGAATTGCATCTTGTACTAAATGTAGCAATTATGTGTCTTTAAACAGCCACGTCTTGCATAGCAAATCGTCTGCTGGCAAATGAAATCAGGGTTATGTATTCTTGTGAGATACGATGTTTTCTTGCCACTGATATGGCTTTCAATGATAAATGTATGAAAGATTTCCAGTTTCATCCTACTAAAATTTCAAATTCAATGTATCTGTTGTTTAGTTACAGCCCATTTTGCTATAATGGATCATAAAACAATGTTACTCTGTTTGCTAGTCCTTGTTACCAATATTTCTTACAAAAATGATTGAGGTGTGTTGAACATAATGTTCCAAAGCAGCTTAGAAACTCGACCCTCCTGATGTTAAAGGTACCCTTGATGATAAGTAATTTCTCAGGTAAGTCAGTATACGTGCCGTGCCTTGTACTGACCTTGGTCCACCATCAACTGCAAGTCTCTTGTATCCAGCCGTAAACTATTTTTAGAAGGAAGAGTTATTTTCTGAGATAAAACCTTTCCTTCTTATTGATTTTCATCCCTTCTTTATCGTCCTCGAACATAGCACAGGGATTTTTCTTTCTTTCTGGACGTACAGATAAGTCGGAATTCAGCCACGCAGATTAGTGGACTTTCCCAAAGCGTGGTCTTTAAAAGCATGGAGGATCGTAGGAAGTCCACATGGGAATGAATTCGGCATGCATTGATTTAATGAGGTACTGTTACATAAGGGTGATACATAAGGGTGATATGCAAAGATGTAATGTTCTCAGCAGGTCTTCTCTTGCTCGTTTACAGCAAAATTGCCATCTTAATGACCATGTTGATGTTGTATCAGGCATTTTCTGTGATAAACATTGTTTTACCTATCGCACATCAAATTGAATGTGCATGTGACTGCAATTGTGTAGAGTCTTGTTAAGTGCCTTTACCAATTGTATAGATATGATAAGGATCTGTTGTTAGTTTTTTTTTGTACTGTAAAGTGGATTTTTTGTTTGTTTTGCATATACCCGATAAACCGCATCATGGTATAACACACCAGGTTTGTACTGAAGAGTACAGGTTGCATATCAAGACAGATATATTTGATCCACTCACACTGGGATGGACCCCTACTCATTTTGATAAGCTTGGTGGGTTCTTTTACTTGCTTGAGGTGTGGCTCTCCTCAAACAAGGGACCTCTATTTAACATCCTATCCAAGGGATCGCGATGGCCCTAACAGAAGCTTTACTCATTTTCACTTGAGTAAAGTGGGGAAAGTTGTGTAAAGTGCCTTTCACAAGGGCACAACGTCAACAAGGGGGCCCTGGATTTGAACCCAGGACCCCTGGGTTCTGGGCCAAACACCTTGCTACTACGCCACAGCAACATTGGTTTTCAAGACATGTTGTGTTTCAAGATAGACAGGTGATGGATGAAATGATCCACAGTTATGGTTGGAGGGAAACAGTCATTTATGTTATACCCATTTATGCATGCTGGTGAAGTCCTGACAATTATTCGTAAAATTTTCTGTATGTGTCTAGTTGCTAATATCATGTACTTTTTCATATAGATGACCTTATAAACAAAATTTGATGTCTCGAGATAGGATATAATAAAAGCGAATCCACAGAAAAGAACCAGAACAGAGTCAGCTTTCAGATGTGACTTATGTGGTGGAGACTGTCATTCTCAAACTGGACTGTATTGCCAATGCTGTAGGGCTGAATTTGAATTATCGGTTTTACCATGGTCAATATTGACCGACGAAGGCCATATGTATGATGTCTTGAATGATAAACACTACATACTATCAATGTACTGAAAGCATACCAGACATTAACGATCATAAACAGTGTTAAGATTTTGTGTAGGTCTAGACCATGTCAATAATGTTTTGGTAGATGTGCTTGAGGATACAGGTATAGATCCTTGTTCAGTCAAGATCCCATCATGTCTGAAGGCAAACCAATGTTGGAGCCAGTCATGTATGAAATTGCTCGCAAGTGCTTTTCTGTTTGGTGGGCATAAAAACATGGTATCTATTGGGCGTGTCGCCAATAACAGGTAACCTATTTCTTTTTGAAAATCTCACTGAAAATGATTGATATAACCATATCTTTGACAGGCACCAAGAACTTTAAAACAGACTTATAAACTAATTGACTTCCAAATAAAGGACTAGGTTCTATTCTGTTTGAGGGTCTCATTTGACCAAAAAAAGCCAAGAAATGCTCATTTTATGTTTTGCATAATCCTGGATGGTTGGTAATGCTTCTGACACTCATGGCATGTTTTTTTACAGCACATTGTCGTACTAGCCTTTTATAGCTCAAGTTGTGCAAGTTTGAGGCAGCTTACAAACTTGCAATGTCATACAATGATGATGATGATGATGATGATGATGAACTGGATGTCGTTTTAATCCTCCATCCTTAACTGTTGTGACCTTAAAGATGAATTTCTCCATCTATCATTTACAGTTGACATTTTTGGCACTGACAAATGAATTACAGCAGAACCTCATTCTTTCCAGACCTTGTTACCCTTGATATTTTTACTTGGCTAGGCTTAACCTCTCCCGACAGTAATCAAGGATGTTGGAACTTGTCCCAGCAAAGTCTAGATTAATGTAATGGGTTTGATTACCTCCATGAAGATGGGAGGTACAGTTTTAGGCATGTTTTTTCTTCGTGCGTGTAAGGAAGAATGGGTGTAGGTTCGGGCTATCTATCAGCTTGCTATGGAACTGCAGGGGCATTAGTGTAGAGATATTGCAAGGGTCAAAAATGACCAAATTAATGATGGATTTCTGTGTTGTAAGCATGCAGTTTGTTTCCGAAAGTGGGTTTCAATAATAGTTTCTCAATAAATTACTTGACTGAAATGTTCTCTTGAATGTTGAATGGAAAATGAACATTCAGTTCCCCATTTCAAACATACATGCACGTCCTTTTTGATGACTTCCACATTTCACATTCTAACGGGTCGTTGTGCTAACATTCAACAAGTTTATGTTAAACTTCACAGAATATTGATGTTCTGAAGTTGTGCATGAAAAAAGACCGAGCAGAAATACATATAACGGTTATCTAACCAGTTGGCCTTTGGCTAACTCTATCTTATCAACAAAATTCATGAATAATGACAGCACAGTACTAAAGCCCAACATTCAATCCTGCCCTAAGGTGCTTGTTTTTTTATCTCATATGAAAACAGCTGCCCTTATCTACGATGTTCTATCATGAGGACTAGATACAATGTACTTTTATTAGACTCTGTGATGTGCAATTTTATAGCAACTTGACAATCACAGGTTTACTAATAGAATACTGTAAAACTCATTTCAGACACATTCCATTTGTGACATACTGTGGGACTCCAGATGATACTGTATCATTTCGTCTCTTTAAAGGACACTGCAAAAGTGTTTGTGGCAAATGCTGTTCCATGAATGATGTTGACCTTTGTTCTTGTTTTGTTTCCCCTCCAGTAATCTGCTATCCTGTGCTGGACAGAGAGGGCAGTGAACTGCTAGCAATATTGTTGGTAAGCATTGTTAATATTTTGCTCACAAAATTGTAATCCCCTCATTGTACTACTACAATGAGCAATGAAGGGTTGAAACTGATCAAAATTTTGCTGAATCGGGTAACGTTGGGTAACATAAATTCGGGATTTTTCCGATAATGGTTGACTGAAATCAATCTAGCAGAACAATAAACCATCCTTTTTTTCTATTATTCTGTCAGTATCATGTACTATCTTTGCACTAATCATATATATGGTAGATTTTGTCTCTAGTCGTGCTGACACCATAATATTTCAACTTGAAACTACCGTCCGCCGCACGCACAATTACAGTGTTGTCGGACAGGGGGGCACATTAATTCGGGAGAGAAGATTCGTCTTGAATATCTTACCGCTAATCACATTTTATACAGCAGCTATTCGTTCCATCCTTGGCTTGACGAGAGTGCTATGGATATAGACGTGTCCAAGTAAAAAAAATACACGAAAAAACGGCCGCACCGCACACATCAGGCCTTTGCTAACATCCCGTTTGTTGAGTGGGTTGAACGTCACTCAAAGTCGATCCCCACCGTCATGGCAACGTGTACATTATTCATGGAAAGTTAGCTGGATGCCGTAGCAATGGTTATACTACTATGTCCATGTGTTCCTTGTTGTGTTAGGAGCAAACTTTGAGGAAAATATCTTCCTCAGTCCACTATCACACGCAGCATTTAGACAAAAAAGTGTTCCTCACAAACCTTTGTCGTCTGCTTGACAACAGGATTCTGGTTAACAATATGGCGGCGGGAAAATACACGTGCCGTAGGTTGTAGCAACAAAGAGGAGTTTTGATGATTGATCACACTTAGAATCCAGTTGCAGGTTAGCAAAAGAGATTGTAATAAGTTGTCTTGTAAATAATTGTGTTTAGCAGGCAGGAGATGTGACATTTGTCTTATAAACCAGCGAACAACCGTGCAGTGTGAGTCTCCCACGAAGCCCCCAGACTCTGTCAATAAGGGACGGAGAGTTTTTGACGTAGCCAACTTCTAATGCATGGTTATCGAAGCTTTTCAGGCAGTGTTCTGAATGTGTTAGTCTGTCAAGTTTGTATTTCTAGTGGTATTACTGATGTTGCATCTAGCACATATCCCTAAATACCCCGTTTTCGAAAAATCCCGAATTTAAGTACCCCACGAATTTAGGTTACCCAACGTTACATGTTTACTAAGTATAATTGTTGTAGTCATAGCCATTAGTTCCATAGTTCATGAGTCCCACATCACCGTTGGCAATGTAAAAGTTAGACTCCTAAATACCTGTTGTAAACAAGTAAATCTTGCATGAGGACAGGTAACCTTTAAAATCTACCTGTCCCTAGTAACAAGACTTTTAGTGATTCTTTTTACAACAGTACCAACAGCAATTCGTGAGACCTACTGGGGCAGATTAGATGTAGTAACGTGAGCACACTTGAAAAACAGAACTCAGTCTGGTGTCATCCACAAGTCAGCTGTAGGGAAAGGCTGTTAAATTTCTGCCCTCGTTGTTGGGTCAGGTTGGTCTAATATTTTCTTCACATTGGCTCCTGAGCAGCGTATGGGCCCCCTGGTACCCACAAATAGAACTGACCGACCCAGTTTACTTCATTGACCTAAGATTGGGTGCTTTATAGCTTGTGTATAAGCCAGAACAAGGCTATTAAGCGAAAACACTCCCCTCAAAGGCATGCACGCACGGCAGTCATGGATCATTTATTCTTTGCTGCTGACAAAATCTGGTAAAGTTGAGGCATAAAAGGGATGTTAATACAGCAGCGCCAATTTTGCAAAGGTCAGCAAATTAGGATCTTATGTCCTAGACATCTGTTTTAGGAATGCATATTGCAGTAATGACTTGCATGAATTGTGGAACATCTGTCATGGTTGGGTTGACCGGGGCAATGACCTAATGGGTAGAGTGTTCACCTTGCATATGGCAGGTCGTGAGTTTGATCCCCGGCAGAGTCATACCAAAGACTTTAAAAATGGTTCATACTGTTTTCCAAGGGCTACTGAAACGTAGATGGGTGCCGCCCTATGCACCATCTGGTGTGGGAGGACTTTCACTTTCTTAATGGTTGGATTCAAAGGCCATATAATTGAGAACTATAAGCATGCCTAACTCTAAACCCGAGTCTAAGGTCACTTAAAGCCAGCCTTATGTTTATTCCATTAGTTCTAGGTATGGCAATGAACCATGAAAAGTCATACCGCTTACTAAATTTTTTTATTACCATGAAGTCCTACTCCTTTTGCATCTCATTCTTTCAGCATGTAAACGGAAAGCTGCAATGTCTTCTTATCTGGCACTGTTGAAGTGCTTTGGGACTTGAACATTTTCAGTTCATCCAATGCTGCAAAGTTTTCACTGATGTTGATGTGAATGATAGTATTGTCCTGATACCTTCAGGGCAATGTGGTCAAATCTGTCACCTCATTGATCAGATTTTAATGGCTTTTACATTAAAGAAACTTAACCAGGCTAGATATAAATAGGGAAGTAATGGCTATATATGGAAGAATCCTTTAGAACTGTCCCACTTGATTATTGAAAACGCCACAAGAGACCACTTTGACGTTCTCAAATGTTCCCATCAAATAAGTTTGCTAAGCCCAACTTCCTTCAAAGTGGGTCGTAATAAAGTGAGTATTGATTTTTGGGGTGCTGTCGTCACCAGCGCGGGACAATTAGGTCAGTGTTGTAGCAAACAAGAGAATCAAATCAGACCTGTCGGGAGAAGTTAGGTCGATAGATTTACGAGAACCTGTCGACCTGTTAGTCTGAGACTTAGTGTAGAAGTAATATGTAGTACTTGGAGAATGTATTTTTTTACAATTTTATCTGCACATTTTTCTGAAAGCAAAGGCATGGGCCAGCCCCCAAATAATGATCAAGAAATGAAGATAACATTTTTCAGGTTTAAAACTTAGCTTGTTTTGCACTGATTTTGTGGAGTTGAATCAGCAGATATTCCTTCAGGAAACATATCAATTAAGGATAAATTTTCATTCTCAGAAAGAGCTTTCTTTATTTATTAAACTTCACAGAATGAAATCTGAGAGGTGTTGGCAACAGGATTGATGCATCCTTTAGCTGGCAAAGTAAAGAAAACTTACTGGTACCACATGCCTTACATGCTTTAAGTTGTTTAATCTTGAAACCTTTGCACAACAAAGGGTGCGTCCTTGACTTTATATGTAGCACATTTATCATGATTTCAGTGGAAGTCCAAAGGGATAGGGTTAGATATTACACATTACATGGGTACAGTCTGACAGTGATTTGCTATCAAGCACCTTGTGGGTCATCTAGTACACAAGTCCACACGGATGGTAGGCGCTGTTATGGCAAAATGCTCAAATCGATCCTTATCCTCTGTCTGCCTATCCTAGAGTCACGCAAATCCTTGGACCAAATACCGTAACTAGTTGCATCCAGAGTCGATCGCTTTAAACCGTGAAGGAGGATGTGAAGGAGGATGCTACGCTTGAAGGAAATTGACTTGCGTCATTAGTTAATGACCCACAATGTCATGCAAATTTGTCTTTGCATTTACAAAGTAGTTTTGTAGATTCTCCCAACTTTGAGTTCTCATTGAGTGGTCTTGAATTGATCGTTAATCCAGGTACAAATTACGTTTATAAACAATGCACATTGATTTTGTAAGATTGCTTAAGAATCAAGTAATTTCTGTTGTGCAGGGTGTACAAATGTGATATTTATCCATGTGATCCAAATATTCATGGTTTCATCAGTTTAGTATGTCACTGGGTATTGAGGTTCTTTATACTCTTTCATAAAGCTGATGTCATGTAAGAACGAACATATAATAGACAAAGTATGTAGTCATGTTCCCAAATGTTTCAAAAAGAGAGAAGAAACTGCTAGGTGATCATCATTAGTTTAGCTTTCAATGTTAGAATGTAGCATTGTATCAATTCATGTTTTGCAGTGTGCCTCTTAAAGATCATGTGTGGTCATCTGTGCATTTAGCCCTTCTGGAAAGGAATATGCAATAAAGACTATCATTATTATACACAGCCATGTAAAAAGATAACACCTGACAACATTTTGGAAGACCTTCCTCCGTGCAAAACCTTGGATTGGCATCCTTAACACTAAGTCTTGCACAAGTTTTTCACCTTTCGATCTTATGTTTAAACATTATACATAGCTTCCCAGTTGGGTCTCTCCTAGAACCTATTACACCTAACCTCTGCCTCCACCCATGTTTTGGCCGTTGGGAAACCTTGCATGATCCCTGTGTAGAAAATAGGTAAAAGGACCAACTCCCCAAGGTGTGGATATCCAGACCATTACGCATCACATAATGGGTTCTGAAGTATCTATTGATTTTTTTTTCCCAATCACCTTAATATTCTTATATACAGTTAATCTGGTTATTTTCATTTGGGTGCTGAGTCAAAACAAGGTTACTTACTTAGGCCTACTACCCATCCTTGGGCATAGGCCACAAATTAAATCCCTCCATCTCATGTGGTCCAGGGCTCTTTCAGATACCAGTCTGTGATAAATGTATGCCGTATGTTTGTTAATTTTCAATCCATTGAACAAAAACCTCCAAGTGAAATGCCCATGATGATAAACATATCAAAGCTTCAGTGCTCTTCAATAATACAACAAAATTATAGCATAGGTTTAGAGAACATTAGAAAAAGGGATATTCAACCAATTTTGCATGTCATGCAATTCGAATGCAGGAAGAGGGATATTTCTTGCCATGTAACCTGATGTGACTTCTTTTCTAGTCCCTTTGAAGCATTCATTTTTGTACCAGATTGTTCAACAGCCTGACACTCAACAACTCATTGATTTGCCCTGGCCCGCCGTAACATGTGGTACGTATCGGGTTTGACTCAGTCCCCGCTGCCTTTCAGATCAGCTGCAGCAGACCGACTCAGCTCCACTATGACAACCTGTCACTCCTAGGAAAGCACGTAAGTAACCACTTTCAACCGTCTCTTGTGTGCGGGTAGATATGAGTTGATACTTGTGCAAGGAGGAAGTTATATAATTGATACCTGTGGGGCTCAATATCGAGGTAATGGTTAGAGTGAGTGTGTTGTAGAGACCTTCTGGTTGTATTTTGAAGTTCAGGACTACTGTATATGTATGAACATTTTCTAAGGTGTATTGCACATGTATTTTAAAACAGTTACAAGTAACTCATGCAGCATTCAAAACTACAGAAAATTGTTGCTAGGAGTTCATATTCTTTGCTTCCAATTATTAGATTCATTGCGATGGAATGTCTTATCAGATGGCTTCCTTAGAAATCTACTATCCATGCCTGTTATAGAAGCATTACATAATTACTATGATAACCATTACATTTTTATTCTTTTGCATCAAATGTTGATCATGGTATGAAGTATTCATGAGAGAGTTTGTAAGATGGAGAGAACATTAGATGCAAGAAAGATAATAGTTGAGTAATGTACTGAACAGCTTACATGCCATTACATCATTAAAATGTATTCATTTGGTCATAATAACAATAGGCTCAGTCATATGTCTATAATAAGATGGTTATTTCTTTCTAGATTGAATATATAATTGTGTTTGATAGCTCGTGCTTGTAAGTGATGTTGCTATGCTTGGTAATGTTATACATTATTTCAATACTAGATGAGATACTACTTATCAATCTAAATCTGGAGAATCTAACCCTTTGGCAAGGTCTGTCGTCATAGCCACTGAGAATGTAATTTTTTTGTAGTGATCTTATAAAAGGATAAGGTACTAGAGGGTACAGAATAATGTTTCACACTTTGTAGCCCAGTAGGATGCATTGTTGCGGTCCAGGCTTGTGCAAGGGACCGTGACTAGAGGAATGATGGTGTTGCTGGAAAAGAAAATTGTGATATTTATCATTAGTGATACTCTTATGACTCCAAGGAATGTTCCTATAGGACTTTGACAACAGATATATGGATGGTCAAATCTTCCCTAACCAAGGATGTGTATGCCACAACAATTCTGAATGTGAATTTTTTTACAATTGATTATATCAATGAATTTCTTCATGATGAGAATTTCACAACATAACAAATTTACCCAGCAAAAAAGAATTGAATAATTTTTTTATTATATTCAAGCCTGCAGGCCTTCATTGCCCTTACCACTGATCTTGACAAAGCTGTTCAGCTCTATGATTATGGCACGTGTTGCAGCTGAATACATATCATCAATAAGGACTGGCTGCCATAGCCATATATTTCACCTTATGATCTCAGAGATGAAGCAATACTGTTCTAGAACTCTTTGAAGGACAGTCTGTTACATCATTTGGACGTAGTTGAATTCTGGAACATCATTTTCAAGGTCATGGCCATTACTGAAATCCGTTGATTTTCCCAAACACCAAAGATCTTTCACCAACGGAAGCATCAGTCAGCAGGACTTGATGAAAAGGCAACTTTCATCTCCAGTTTTGTTGTGAGATAATTTCTAGCCTCTCCTACTCTGATGTACTGTCCTAAAAGCAGTGTTGATCAATGGGAGGTGGTTGCAGTGCAATCAAATCGTGGAGTAATGTAAGTATGATATGAAAATAAAACATGGAATACCTTCCAGGGAGGAGCTTTTTTTAAGCCCTTGTTATTAGGAGCCGTCTCTACTTAATCATTTGCCCAAGACCATCACCAAAAGTGACCATCTGTATGCGAAAATTTTCCCAAGAAAATTAACACCAGACACCATACGAAATTGTTGCTTGACTTGAAATTGAAATGAAATATGGATACATATGCCCTGATCTGCTTGGCTCGGCCAGAAATCAATAGATATCATCGCTGCACCTTAATGAGAGTGTGTTACATGTATCCCCAGAATTAATGAGATTGAAGCAGACCATTGAGGAATTACTCAAGATAAAATGTATGTATTAAAACCCCCAGCTTTAAAGTCTGGCAAGGAACCAGACTTTGCATCTCTGCATTACTTCCTTTTGTGCATCAATTTATTTCTCACCACTTTTATATACCAGCCGAGGGTAACAGTTTGAGGCTATTGTATACTCCTTTGTTTTTGTTCAAAGGAAGGATTGTATTGAGTATATTGGAGATTGTGCTCAGGTGTTGGTTATGTTGTTTTGATTTGTAATCTCTTCATCAGAACACCTTCTGGGAAGGTCAAATAACATGCCCCATGTTGCGGTTGACCTAAATTGTAAAGTTTAAATATTTATGAACCTGACTTAGGCCACCTTTTATGCTATACATGCGTGTATATGTGTAAATGTTGGTGACATGTGAATTGTAAAAGTGAAGTGAAACCATAATGTTTTTACGACGTACATTTCCATTTTCTAATGTTATTCAATTTCACACTTGAGTTGGTCTTCAGTAACCATTTGTGCAGTTCTAGTTGCATCTGTAAATTTTGCTTCTTTATGACATTGTCATTTAATGCCACTGTTAACCACATTTGCGTGATGATTACATGTCACAAGCGCTCAAAAGCCACGCGAAAATAAGCTACACAATGACCCCTTTAGTTTCACGCGCCTAGTGTAATTAGATTGAAACAGAACTCAAAACGGTTTTTTCGTCGGTAATGGACCGTTCCCGTCGAACACCATATAGAACCCCCTGTTCTATTTGGAACACCTCCGTCAAAAACAGCGCTAGTGGGACAGAAATGACAAGCAGAAATGACAATGCATATCTGGGACAGATATCTCACTGCATTGGCTACATGAATACCCAAGAAAAAAACGAAATGAAAAAGAAAATATCTCGGGCACTCAAGGGGACGGAGCTTACGTAACACATTGCCAACTCGACTACCAAGTCCGTCTCTAATGTACTTGTGCATTATTCCTGTGTTCGACTGGAACGGTCAGTTCTCTGCAAGTTCCGGCGACGGGACGTCACGTTCCAAGAAGTCGGAAAATTTGAGAACAAAAACGGCGGCGCTGACAGCGCTTGGATTTTTTTTTGAGTGCTCAACACACAGCGACATCGCATCTTTGCTCCTTGAATATCGATATGTAATGGTATAGTGTTATTGAAACTTACTATGTGTAGAAATGGCTAAAAACTGGAGTTTTTTAATTTGAGTTTGAAGCCACATAAAGTGCTCTGGGTGCCTTTAAAGAATCCTTTAAAGTTCTGCATGCACCCTCAATCATGTTTGTGTTCCCTTAATCATGTTGTTCCGCCCCGTTCCTTGAAATAGAATAGCAAATCAGGCCCAATCAGGGACTAAATTGGACCTGTGTCTTAACCCAGTAGAGAATGATTGCTGCATGCTCAATGACATATTCATTACAAGAAGACTTACACTGATTTGTATCTTGGGAAGGAAAGCTTGGTCTTTGCATCTCATTGTTGCGTAGCGCTTGACTTAATAGTGTTCAGGTGTTGGTTTGGTGAGTGATGGAGGGATGATCTTATCTGTTCGTCCAGATTGCTACCTGCTACAGCCGGTTGAAACAGGTGCAGATGCAGCAAGACGGGGCCATGTCGCACTCTCCAGCCCACAGACAAGATTCAGGGACCATCGACACTCAGGCAATTCTTCAGCTCTGTGGTAATTCTCATGTATTTCCTATATCATCAATATGTTCCATGGCCAGTTTGTTTGATCTTTTTTCAATATTTTATATTGAAGAATTTCCTTTCATACGGCATAATGAAGCGCAAGGTTAATTTTGTAGGCACATCACTGACCTTCAATGCCACCGAAGGTCAAACGGGGTTCTGTCCCAGCTAGAGAAATAAGGCCAAAGGTTTGGTCTGAGCAGCAAACCAATCTGCAAGTATTTACTTTAATTTGTGCTCTTTACGATGTGTGTCTTCTTCCTCATTCCAGCTGACCTTTATGACCAAGATGCCCCTGCCTTGCAACTGAAGGTCATCAGATATGTGAGTAGAATCCTGTACATTTCTCACTATCACACACAATCTTACCGATGACCTATTTTCTTGTACCATTAGTGTAAGGTTAGATGTAGGGCAGGGTAATTGACTGTTACTAATGTCCAAACATTTTTGTGTG
The DNA here is from genome assembly GCF_035083965.1 of Branchiostoma lanceolatum. Lineage (NCBI taxonomy): Eukaryota > Metazoa > Chordata > Leptocardii > Amphioxiformes > Branchiostomatidae > Branchiostoma > Branchiostoma lanceolatum. The sequence continues at coordinate 14,880,176 of NC_089727.1, forward strand.
AAAATGCTTGAGTTAGATTATGCTTGAAGGTGCAAAAGTTTGATGTATTCATAGGACAACAAAAGGCTTAAAAACCATTCAAAAACATCTTTTGGAAGCTCAAAGTATTTGCCAAAGTGCACTTATTACAAATGGCAACCTTTACATTGCTAAGTCACATCATCAGTCACTTTCAACTGCCTAAAGCCTTTTGAAACCGACTTGAAGTTGCCTGTTTAGCAGAGCAAAGGTTAAATTATGGTGACAAACGTCTTTGACGGAACTCGGAAGTAAGCCAAAAAGATGGAGTGATTTTTGAGTCAGAGCAGATAGAGAAGTAGTAATGGGATCATGTTCGAACACTTCCTCAGAAGAGAGAGGCATAAGTCACTCAGTCTGTATATTCCCATGGAGCACGTAGAGATTTTATGTGTAAAGTTACTGCATTAGGCTGAGTAGCTAGGATGCCCATTCTTTTCACTGACAGAGAATTCAGTGTTGCAACTTGCTGCTGTGTCTTTTAGGACACTTACAAGTTGTTAAAATTGATTGTACTGGGAATTTTAGCGCTGAGTAAAATGAGTGTTTTCTGCTTTCAAACAAGGCCCCAGAACTGAAATTGACTTCATAATGAGTCAAACAAGGTCCCATAGGAAATGTTCAGGCAAACATGCTGAACTGTTCAACTCTTTCCTTGCCATAAATCTGTTTAGGGCACATAATTGTACAGCATTTAGTCATACACAAATAATGTGACAGACTCATAGAGATTCATAGCTCTATTAAGAATGGAAACTATGGATTATCTTTAATTGTTACCCAAGAGCTGCATGAATCATAGACTTATGTTTGATTGTATTTTCAATCTCAGAAATAATGTGGTGCCTAACAGATATTGAACTCTTTAGTATCCAAACAAGTTTGAAGATGTGATGTTTTATGTGAGGTAAAGTTGCTAAGATGTTTCCAAAATGTATCAATTTTATTACATCAAGAGTGAAAGGGGCTGTGTGACAGTACCGTTACTAATGTAAGATGTAGTCCCAAGCATAGATACAGTGTCATGTAAATTTTTGCACAGTATGAAGATAATGGAAAGTTTGAGGTTGTCAAATGAAACATTTGAAGAACGAAAAATAAAGATAAAGCAACTGTAGTTCAGCACCAAGGCCTGAGCATAGTGACTTCTGCCACTAAAACTTGACAGCAGGCTTACACAACCTTAGCTGCTTGTATGTTTTTCTCTGACTCGAATTATTCCAACAATTATTGAACATGCTTTATTGACACTTAACACTTTAGAGTTGACTAAACTTTCCTACACAAAAGCCCTTTCAATTCACAATTCTAGATATGACCCAGTTTTAAATATTCTATTTTATCCTGGACTGCCCAACCCAAATGCTGTGTTCCTATTTTTATTGTACCTTTGTTTTTGTCAGTTTTACTTTTCATGTCATAGGACCTGGTGATGTTAATTTTAGCTGTTAGCTGGAATGTACCACCTTCATGCCCTGTACTTTTTATTGTTGACCAATAAATAAATAAATAAAAAGTCAGAAAATGAGTAATGTGCAGTTCACAATCCATAGCTTCTCTTTGCTGCTTGCATCATTTTGGAGTTCATGTGGACTACTCCACACCGTATCAGCCTCTGCTTGTATTACTTCACAGGACTCAAGTTATGACAACTGGAGGGCACACAAAAAATATCAGTTTGGAACCCTGATGCCACTACAGAATATTCCGAACTTTGGTTTGAGGAGAGACGTCACCGTGCATACAATGTTTTTGATCCTGCACTGCATTTGAATCAAATTTTCTATCTGTATGCCCTTTCTCCTAAGATGGAGTAACTCGTCATTAAAGATCACTTCAAAGCGTGTTGGGAAATGCCAAAAGTTCTTTATGGATAATGGCAAGGAACTTGATGAATATTTAATGAAATCAATACCTGTATCACTGACGACAGGAACAGGAATTATACGTCTAGCGCAATGACACGTAGCAACCTCTTGATCCCAATTTTGAGGAAAGATTTATTTTGCTATAGTTTTTCTGCTCTCTGAGCAGCGTTTTGCCAAGGGCTTTCCTGTAACTCGCAATCCCGGGATTAACCCTCCCCACGGGTCACGTACGCTGATGCTTCATCAACCCTGCTTCGGCATAATGGGAGCTAATGTCTACCGTGGAATACTGCCAAGTACAGGGGAAAATTATGTGAAGGTCACGAGCAGCCAAATTGCGTTGGAATCAGGCTGATTGTGACGGGAGTAATATGGGGGCTTTGCTATAGATAACTGTCATTGCAAGAAAGTATATGACAGTGATGAATAATGGTTGGAGAGCAAAGGAACAGCGACAAAATGTAAAGGGTTCTTCACCTTCCCCTCTGGCTCCAGCCATTTGAAGATATGACATTTCTAGGTTATATCTGTGAGGCACACAAGCAGCAAAGGTCCCTAAAAATGTGACTGATTTGTGTATTGATGGCGTGTTCGGGTATTTTAACTGTGAAGATTTTTATGACTTAGGTTCTTCTGGAAAAGAACACATTTGTGGCCCCTCCCTACACTTCCGTATAGTAGCTGTGCAAATATGGATGAACGTCACAGCCATTTGGACAAAAACACCACAAGAAGGCCAAATTTGCTTGACGAATTTTGCTCCACCATAACTTTTGAAAGGTCTCTCTCACTCAAAAGGGGTAAAAACTCTATTTGCTAGAGGCAGATGTGACAAATGCTATCCACACAAATTCTCGTCACATTCCACAGTTGGAAGGTGTCCAGTTGTTTAGTCCCAGTGGTGCAGACTATGAGCATGATGGGACTGTAATGGCAGTGTGGGAAACAACCGATGATCAATCACGCAGTCCCACTCCGTGTGCTTATATGTTATAGAGACAGATGAAGACTCCATGATATTACAATTGCGTGGCCATAGCTCTTATCTGTAACAGCAAAGTACCACCATCCACAATGGCCGCCAGCATCATTAGGGTCCTCTTTAACAGGCTGTGGTGGCCTATGCAACTTGCAGAATGTGCCTGACGTTTTTGCCCTTAGATTTTTTGCCATTACAAATGTCTTCAAATCAATTAAAATTCAAACCACATCATCAGTTTTTAGGAACTACTCAAAATTTATGAAAACTTCTGTCTGAAGAAGATTGTTGGCATCAATCATTGCTACTTGAGCCATCTTCAGCTATTGAGAAGGACCCACAGAAAAAGGAATGACACAGCTATAACAATGTGTAGCTATTCCTTGGTACATAAACTGTAGGGTCAATGGCAACTCCTCTTATACATCAATCCATCTCTGGCACACCAGTATTACCCACTTATAGAAGCCATGTCATGACCATGGCCATTTGCACAATAATTGATGGAGCTCCTCTTTCTGCAGTTTCTGTTCTGTGGTGACTATACTCTGGTTTTTCAAAAGGTGCATGTGTCAAACATTTGACCATAAACAATCAGAATGCTGTCATAAGTAGACAGTTGATCACAACATGATAATTGTATACAGACATTGATTGTTGATGGTATGTTGATGATGATGCAGCAGATTTTTAGTTTGCTTTATTGTCAATTGTAATTGTAGATGTTGTGATGTCATGATTTCTGTTTACTTTCTCTATATTGTTTGACCCCGTGTTGAAGCAGACGTTGGGTAATCATAGATCTCTTAAGGTCAAACAAAGACACAACAACATACGGGTAATACCTTGTCATATGAGTTTTTGCAAAACAGTATCATGTTATGGTTGTAGGAAGATACCTGTCATTGATGAGTTATTTTTCTCTATTTTTTTACTGTAGTTACAAAAGGTAACAAGAGCAGAGTGCTGTCTGCTGCTGCTCGTTGCTGATGACACTGCAGAGTTCTTCTGTCAGGTAAGTTTGAGCAAGGAAGCTATAACCACACCAGTTTAATTTGTCAGTTTTTGGATTGAATATGGAATTATGTTGAACTGAAAAAGCAACATGAAAACAGTCCTAGGGGGGAGTCTGTATCTTAACTGGTATACCCAGTTTCAGAGAGTGATTATAGTCAGATACAAGATGTCCTCCCATCCTGCTAGCCCATTGTTTTCATCTTGACCTTTTGTTGAATTTTTGGTTGAAAAATGTCAAGAGACCAAGAGGCTAATTGTGGGGCTGACCAACTTTTCAACTGATAACCTTTCTTTATAACCAACAGAAAGGCATCAAGGGAACATGGGGATAGATCGAAATGAATGAAAAGACTTCACTGTTGTGATTAGTCATCATTTGCTATTGCTGCAAAGTTAACCCAGATTCAGCCCTTTCACAATGTCCCCTGACAGACCCTAGAGTTGATATACAGGCTTGATTGATGTAATGAGGTTATAAGTTCCATTAGCTGTGGTGTCCTTATCTTGTGATACTGGAGCTCAATACAATACTGCGGCAGAAAGTCAATACTAGGAATTTGTTATACATTAATGAATGATCCTATCTGGGCAGTCATTATGATACTTTGTGACAGACTTTTGATGGAATACTTTGCTCTTTGGGAAAAAATTGTTTATCTTACTGTTTTCTTACTTGCATATTGATAACGTTTTTTGCATATTGATAACGTTTTTATTTGTGCATGAACTATAAGGAAAAATATGTATATGAAGACACATGTTATTGGTTTATAGATTAAGTTTTTCTATAGGATATATGGTGATGAATTCTGAGTTACATTGTGCTGTGTAAAGTTTCAGGAATAAGGAGAGGTTGACAATCAGTCATGATCAGTTGCAAATTGTGATGCCCATTGTGATGAACAGATAGAGTGTAAACTAGAAAGGCCGCCATTTGCCCCTGAGCAAATACAGCATGTTTAGCCATGCTCCTCCCCATGCAAGAAGTGTGCTGTCCCAAAATAACACCTGGGCAAATCGAAATATTAACTGCATGTAGAAAGGCAACATTTGCGAGAGCATCATACTTCGCCAATCTCCCTCCCGATGCATAAATTGACTGTTCCAAAATCACCCGTGCAAAACAATTCTCTCTACAAGTTCTGCGAGACCCCAAGAGCTTCTTACTGCAAAGGCTTGCGTGTGTTCCTGCAATATGACCTCAGGTAACCTAAATAGAACAGTGTTCTTTGGCCAGTAGCAAATGGAACGCGGGGATCCTTAGATAGAACATGGATTCTTTGGCCAGCAGCAAATAGAACATGGAACGGGGATACCACTTTTGGCCTGTTTTTGGTCTGAAATGGGTCCAAAAGTCCCAAAAATGAAGCATTTTGAAGTGATGTACACCAGAATTGTGATTGAAATCCTGTAGGGACATGTTTAAGGCGCCCTTGTACCGAATGTCAGGTCATTTGCTTGTAAAACCAGGCCACAGGAGACCAAAATGTAATTTTTGCCTAAAAATGCCCCAAAAAACCTCCATAAAAATGATTTTCAGGCCTGTTTCAAAAAAATGAAAAAATCGCATGAGAGTATTTGCCTTCTTTACATCCATGCCAAATTTCAGGTCGGTTGATTAAAAAATGGCAGAGTTGAACCAATTTGAAGATTTGGCAGAAGAAGGAGAAGAACGTGAACAAAAACAATATGTTGAGCCATACTAGGTATGGCTAAACATAACAAATTAACTTTACTTGTGTAATTGCAATATGTTTTTGATTTATTCAGGGCTGTCTCCAGCTTAAAATTTTTTTCCTTCCCACTCATTGTTTTTGATTTTCAATGTTGAATCTGTCATTCTAAGCTTACAAAAATATATTTGCATCAGTTTTGGTTATGAAATTGATGTTTTTTGGACGGACAGGGTTGACTTTTTTTCTGTCCCAACAACAAGCAAATTTCCATCCTGGGATGGAAGGACGGGTCCTAGAGACAGCCCTGGATTTATTGGAGTTTTTCTATGGACTCACCATTCCATCCCATAATGATGACATTAATGATAACAAATTGTCCCACAGGTGATTGGAGAACATGTGTTGGAGGAGGAGGTGCGCTTCCCTGTAAGTACGCCATTAATGTCCTACTCGTAGCCTATCTAAGAATAGTTTGTGGAGCCTTTTGCTCTAATGATGCACTTGATTTGATTTGCTCACAAACGACGTGGTGCTGACGTCAGTAGGTATCTGGTATGTAGACAGAAACCAGTCTTCCGTAAAAGTCTATAGGCTTGAGCTTAACTGTACAAATTGGCTTTGGGGTGCCAGTCATAAACTAGATTGAGTTGATAAGATGGAACAAGTGTAAGACTGCATAGTAGAGGCAGGACTTAATTACCATCTGTTGTTTGCAAGAAAGAGGGGTGGGGGTGTACTTATCAGTATTCGTTGTGAAACATTTTCTTGCGGGTTAAGATCCACAGACGACCATACTTATTGTCTGTACAAACCTTAGCTAGAAGTACAATAACTTTGCATAGTATCTAATAATATGTATCAACATCTGTTAGAAGAGCAATGTTCCAGATGTGTTGGAGCTGCTGTCACCTGTAGAAAACTATCACAGAAGACAGATCACCTTGTTATATAAGACAGATGTCCTTTTTTAAAACTCAGATCTCATTGATCCTGCAAATACTGTATTTGGAACAGTCTGGGTGTTAACCTGAGAGCCTTAGGCCACAGTGTCTCTCAGCCACAACACATGCTCGCCTTCAGACGGCAGCTGTTGAATCACTTGCATAACAGGTTTAGAGAGGTCTATGCTACTGACGCTCCGTGTACGTGGACATCCTTTTGTAATTGTTCTGCTTGCATAGCCACAAGGCCTTGCTAGATAATGCCCTGATTTTCTGTCATTATATTGTTTTGTTATCCTGTACATATGCTATGATTTACATGCTTATATTTTCCTGTAAAAAGTACTGTTAAAAGTGGTAATTCGTATAGTTTTCTTATTTCTTATATGTTGCTTTTTGTCTGTTAAGGGGGGGACAACTTGTAGAGGTGAGTAATCACCTGACTTGTCTCCCCCTCCATTCTCTGTAATGGATGAGTCTTATGAATAAATGAATAAATAAATAAAGTGTCATAACTGCCAACTTCTAAAGCTGGCTGTCAGACTGGCAGATAGTCTGTCTGTGGTGCTGAAACTGTTGTAATTGTAGAATTCTCCCAGTTATGTAACATAGCAGGTCTTGTTTCTGATGGGTAGGTCCTGTAATATGACTGCAGAAGTTCAGTATTATCTATTTCAAGTTCCTTAACCTTTGGTACACTGAAGTAGCCATTTGGCACCCAATTCCCTATTGGTTACAGAGTTAGGCTGCAGGGAGAGGGTTAACGTTTGCAACTTTCATTCAATTATGTTTCTGTCTCTGCCAAAAAAAGAACATTAGTTCAACCTTACTGCTGAAGGCAAGTATCTTCCTTCAGTCATCTGTGCCTATGTCTATTTATGGTTATTTCTTTCATCTCAGTAATGTAGTGAATATTGATTGTGGAGCGTGTTTGTTTCATCAAAATGTTATTTGCTTTCTACAGAAGAAGTGCATACCATCTTTTCTTTGGTCTGCAAAAGAGCTATGTGCATAGGTGAGATAGCAAAGCTGCACTGTATCAGTAAATATAGCTTGGAGCAAATTCATCAGGTAGAGATGACAAAAATCAATAAAACCAATGCTGTGTAAAGTGTATGAACTGATCCAGTAGTTGTGTGCATCCCGTTTGTGTGAGATAAGGCTGGACATGCGTCATAGAGGGATATGTCTGTCTCTGATAACTGCTGATAGTCTGTACACATTTAGAAGGTGGACAGAGGTGGAAGAAGACTAAGTTGGAAAGGATTTTCAAAATGTCCTGTTACATAGTCTGCATTTAATAAAAAAACTGGATGGATCGATATATGCTACAAAGTTGTTCAACAGTTAGTCATTGATATGGCTGTGCCAGTAGTTTAACTGCACAGAAACAGTAAATTGTCCTTCTTGGAGAACTTAAAGAACAAACTCTGATTTTCTGATTGGAAATGTTTTATTTATTATATTGATAGGCTTTTTGAAGAGTGATTTGCTATTTGGCCAAGTGGCAACACTTGTCATTCTTTGCTGCAATTACTGCATAAAAAAACTAAGGTTGTACCAGTAGATATAAAATTGGGATATTCTCAAACAGACAATTGCATAACTTTAGGTCGAATTGTTTATTAGAAGTTTGCAAGGATTCACATATATTTTTTTAACGTTGGCTTTTTCTGCTGTTGCCTTCTTGTTCTTTATACCAACGAAATTAGCACTTTGCAGGAACATTTATCTAATAGTATACAATTTTATATGGTCATGTTCTCCTCTAGAAGTATACCCTTCCTTATGGAATATTCATCTTACTGACATCTTTGGAGACTGCAATTATTCCAGTTGGCAAGTTATCGAGACTGGTGATTCATCATCCGCAAAGAATAGGCATTACTACACATAAAAGGATGGCAATTATTGTGTCGTGTTTGCCAATGAAAAAGATGGAAGAGGTACCAGCTTGACTTCCAAACTCATGCCTTTTCAAAGAGAAAAGATTTATGTTCTGATTTAATTTTCCAGACCAAGGTGTGGTTAATCGTAGAATACTTTTAAGAATTTCACTTCAACCGAGCATGAAAATTGATAGGACAACAGGTTCCACAAATCGACTTATCTTTTGTTTTGAGTGTCATGTTGACTTTGATGCCTCAAAGAAGTATTTCTTATCAACTTCCTACAGTGTGGAACCTTTGGTTCTCTGGTAGGTCAAAGCGTATGGAGCTGTCTGATGTTGTTAGCAGCTTGGGTTTGACCTTTTTGGTGATGCATTTGTTTTGAAGGTCACCCAATGTTATTTGCTAATATGTCAAAGGTATTTGATTATGTAAAGATGATTGTGTGTGCAAGAAATAGAATGAAAATGTTTGGGTTACAATAGAAACATAGCAATATTCATTACAATTCCAACATGTTTTTATTTGGTTTTTCTTTTCATGTGGGAAACAAGGCAGGTCAATGATCTCAATAATATTGCAGTTTTCGTCTGTTTTGTCCATGCCAGGTCCAGGGGTCAGATATGATTTGTTGTTAGTATTTGACTACCTCTGCCAAAGTCAGCATTTGTGTCAAGATGTATAAATTATATATTGTATGGTTTGACATATCATGGTAAAATTTGTCTAGATAAGACATGCTGCCTGGGATCTGAAATGTCAGCAGGACAAATTAAAGTGCATATGATTTCTGAGCTAGTAGTGCACATTTTTGATGATACCAGTTTATGTTGGCTGGTTTGCAGGCAGCGCTTTTGCAATAAAACATAAAAGATTGTCCTTCCTAAAAATTACAATCCATGTGTGCATAAATTATGTTTAAAAGTTGCTTATTGAAGACATTTCGTGCATAGCTTAAGTAATATACTGTATCCCACTATGTATCAAATACATGTGCCTTTCTTGCTTTTGTATTTGAGATCTGCTCTGGTTGACAGCTTTCTTTGCTCTTGCATGTTCTTTTCATTGGTGACTTCCATATATTTCAAGAAGATGCTGTCATTGTGATTCTCCATCAAAGAAATTGAAGTCAGAGCATGCTGTGTCTGTCAGTCCAAAATCCCACTGTTTTCTCAGATCACTAGCGAGGCTTATTGTAATGACTGGCATCTCTCCATCCCATTCTGTGGAGTACCTCAGGGTACTCTTACCTTCAACTCAGTCCCAGGAGCCCTGTTAACCAGCCCTCTTAACTGCTCAGAGATGTGGAATCTCCTCTTCACACCCATTGGGTCCCCCTGAGACATCCATGGATGGTCGTAAAGGTGTTATGACTTTTGCACTAATGGTTGTTTGTATTACTAGCACTGCGGGAATGTGGAGATTGGGTATTTTGCTGCTGTTAGGTGGTTCACTGTCAAGGACGTGTTCGCTTTGTAAATGTCTTCCATGACAAATTGGGATATCTACCACGTTGATATTAAGTTCAGGAAAAGTCCTGGAGGCTTCATGTTAGGTTCTTGCCATTGAAAGCTAAAAGGAAGAATTACAAAGGCCTTGTGTAAAAATGTCAGTTTTTAGGTACATGGTTAGGACAAGCACGTCTACTGCCATAACTATGGAATCCTTTTGAAAATTGTGTTTCTAAGAAAGCTCATTTTTGATAAGCCTGATTGTTGTTCCATTTGCCCCCTGTTCTTTGCAAGGTTGCTCGTGGAATTACATCTATAGCAACAAATATTTACTTTGTTAAAAAGCTGCCAGCCTAAGTTCAATGCTGTATTGGTTGCTTCATTTAGCCCATGGAAATTAATAGATAAAATTAATGTAGCAGAAAAGGTTTCTCAGACATCATTTTACTCTTGTCTCCTTGAGTCTGACATCCTCCAACTTTTCCTTCATCACAAAATCCCCTCCTTTAATCAGTCTGTCTGGTCAGCACATTGTTAGTCAGGGCATTACTGAAGACAAGTCTGGCCGAAAACAGGAATCACGGGGGATAACACAGTAAGACATATGGGCGGCAGGAGTGCATTTAGATAAGGTCCTCCAACCAGAGGGGTTTTTCTGTCTTTAAAATGTTGTACTGTATCTATGATAAGAGCATATTTTATGCTGTATATGGCAACGAAAAACATGTAACTCAACAAGATTGATCATTCCTACAGTTGCTGCTGTAACACTGTTGTGTACAAAGTACTTTGTATGTGGATGCATGTGTATTTCACATTCATTGCTCAGTAAGTAATTGAGTGAAGCAGTCGCCTAATATGGTGAAGCATGGTGCTTTTTCATGTAGCTAATAGAACAATTCTGCTTTGCCATGACTTGTGTTTTATCGGCCAAACACACTGGGTCACTCCCACTGTTATCGATGAGTGTGTTGGGTTCTTTAGCATGTAGAGGTTTGACACCTTTCCGATACACGGGGGTGACATACATGTACTGTAAATACGTTTAAGTTCGCATGGTTTTTATTTTGCGGTAGGGAGAAAATGGATTGCTCACAGTAGTCTTAAGTTAACGTTTGAAACAAAAGTAGCGCTACTGTAACAGTAATAAGTAGGCAAAAAGTTTTTCGGCTGTTTTAAGTTCGTGTTGAAGAGTTCACCGCGAAAACTGCAAACATGAAACCACCACGAACATTTCTGTATTTACAGTACTACAGACTGAGTGTGCTTGTCAAACTTGCAACATCTTGTTCACAAAATTTGACCCATATGACAACGGTATACCACTCTGCCATGGAGGCATGAACATAGCATTTTCTTATTCAAGACGATTTCCAAGGTAGATTGGCTGGCCAGGTAGGATTTTAGAGGTATCCCTCCTACAGAGAATCTTACCATTTACCAGGAAATTTGCACTCAGAGAAGATTTCATGGTGGGTGTTCTGTCTCCCCGCTGTCTGCTTCTCCGCGGCGGCAGAGACAGCCCGGCTCCAGACTGATCCTTGTGTATGTGGTGCAGATATGTCCATTGTAGATCAGCACTTTGTTCTTAAATTGCAACGATTTTGGAGCAAGATTCGTGCTGTAGCAGTAGCTTGTATTGGAGTGGGACTGAAGGTGTTTGACTTTGATAAGGGGTGATTATATATAGAACTGAGTACATTTGCTAAAGGAAAGAAATCAAGACAAAGGGGAAGGTAGTTAGAAGTATAATACACAATGTAGATATTTATTTATGTCATACCAACCCTAAAAACACACATTTCAATGCGAAATGTGCCAGAAGTTGAGAGAGTTTTGTGTCCTCGAACAAAGAAATCATAACAACATTGATTCCAACCTCCGAATTCGGCATTCGAATTTTCGACAGCGGCACAACCCGTGTCCTTGAAATGCATTCTAAATATTCTATGGAAGCCCGTGTGATACAACTTAGAACCCTGTGTGATACGGAAAATTATCACCCGTTCCGGAACACCCGTATCGAACGTTTTTGCGGCCCAGGTATGACATAAAAGAATATATAGAGGGTAACCTGTTGTTAGTTGGCTGGATATGGATGTCAAGAGATTTGAAATACTGTGGTAGTCCACCCAATACCCTACCGCTTATGAGGCTTGACACATGCTGGCTCTAGCTCCTTTTCAAGTTGGATGTGAGTTGATACAAAGCTGGCAAAAAGAAAGCAGAATTTGACACTGAATTTGAGCATTCTACTGTTACCCAGAAGCACATTCCAATGAAATCCTGAAGGCAACTCTTGAATCTCGATGGATTTTACACCTGACAGCTTTAGTCTCTCATCAGTCGCTGTAAGGAAAATTGGTTTGGACAAGAACCAGTAAAAAGCTTTTAAGAATTAGTGATGTTTGCACTAGGTGGTGCCTTTGTTAAGCAAGGACGATTACTTTAAGATCCCTCTGAAGCCAGACATTTGCAAAAGCATCCCCACAGAGCGCAAACAAGAAAGGGAGGGTAACTTCATTAAAGTTGGCCTATTCATCGCCTAAAGTTGCACTCCCCGCAGGTTTTCTCTGCCCTCCAGCAACTTAATCAGGTTTTAACGCAGAGCCTACGGTCTCCCCTTATGGAACATAACAATTTTTCCACTTGCTTTACACTCTAGATTGAATCCGTGATTGATTGCATGTAGCTTCTAGGAATGCAAAGTGCAATTATGGTGGTGTAAGAGGGATGCTGCATGTTTTAGAGTGGCTTTTATGCCAGGTTGATATCTCTAGCTCACTGTGTAGCACACTTGATAGGGATAGCCATCACCCTGAAACAGAATGTGCAATGAGCAGTGAAACAGCTCATTTAGAGAAGGTATATCAAGTACTATTCATCTCAGGACAACATGCTGTGTTATTTTGATGGAACAGTAGCAACTGGCCTGTCTTGGCCTTGCTCCAAAGTGTAGGGAATTATAGCCGTCATAAGAAGTCATCAACTTTAGCATTACAGTAGCCTGGGTACCAGACCACCGCGCTCCAGTCGCTAAACCTTTGGCCAGGGAAGCAACTTGCCCCGCTGCCACAGTCAGCACACAGGCCCCTAATTACCTCTCGCGCGATAAATATTAGAGATCGGCTGCCAACAGAGACCAGGTGCCATCCCTATCCCCTACTAGGCCTTCCCCGCAAAAGGGGGTTATCGTCTCGCATCGCGCGAAGGATCTGGTTTCCAGGCTAGCATTACAGAGATTTTCTTGAAGAAGTGATTGACTTAATGGTTGGGTAATGGTTGAACTTAAGAACTCCAGGATCTTAAACTTTTTTGATGAAATCACTTATGACAGACTCATAACCCAGTCAACCCTCATATCTCAACGTTGTGCATCAGAGAGTGAAATTGGCTTCCCCAGTTTTCAGGTTATATTTGCCATGACTGACTTTGCCTCAAAGTTCACGGTGAGGGGGTGTAAGCCCCTTAAGGTAGATACATACCAGCAGCTTAACTGTCGAAAAGTTAGGTAGAGCTTACATTTGGGTACTACTATATTTTAGAAATGTGAAACTTTGCTTTCAGTCAAACCATAACTTTCTCTTGTATCCCTTAGATAGATTGTGCGTATATATACATATATATATTATGATATGACATGTATCATTTCATCATATATTTCGACACATTGCTTGAATGAACATAACAACTCAGTTGTTTTTCCCCACAGATTGACCAGAGCTGCCTCGGTCACGTCGTCACCAGCAAAAAACCTGTCACATTAGAAGACTTGGACTCTGTAAGTCAAATATTGTCAGCACTTATAACAGAACTTGATTCTTAAGATGGTGACATCTACTAACATAATTCCACCAGGGTATACTGTCACCCTGAAAGATACGTCCAAACGGATACCCAACCCAAAGTCACCAACTGCAGTCCTGTATATCAAAATTGTGCATACCTGGGGAGTGCTGCACTAGAGATCTTCCAAACCCACTGTGTTGCAAAGTGGTGGATTGATTGATTTCAATGGAGGTTATTATTCATTCAGCGAGTCAACATTATGTATGAAGTTTAATTCTAAGAAATTTATGCATTGATGTGAAGTTAGGAACATTGACTTGAAAGATAAGACACAACACAAAAACAGACAGGATGATTGGAGTCAGGGCTCGAAATACTGGGTGCATGTGCCCTTTTGTGCACCAAAAATTGGAGCTTTGTAGCTAACATTTGACTGTTAACGGGGGGGGTCCATAGTCCGGTAAGGTCCATAGTCCGGTAAGGTTTTAAAAATCATTGTTGCGGAGATATGCATGGGTAGCTGCATATGATAAGTACACCTAGTTATGGACTAAACCTTCATGTAAATCACCACGAAGTTGGAGTATGTGTTGAAGTTGGTAAGCCCCAACGGATAAAGATTTCAAAAATTGCACATGTTTGACGCCTTCCGTGCGGGTTGACGAGCGAACGCATCGAGAACATGCCCTTCGAAACTCTTTAATTGTTCATCGTAGAAGACAACATGTAAAAAGATACCACCACATATAGGAAGGACATTCATTAGACTTTCTCTTAAAACAAACCTATATACCATCTTTGCCTTTAAAGTTGGATAATCGGAGTTAAAATGACGCCGCAGTGTTCATCCTGTCGCTCCGCCATCTTTACCAATGACGTATGACGGCAGCCAAAAGAGGTGCCTAACACAATTAAATTAGTCGACACGCCGGTAGAGCGCCGACCATTCCAGAAAACTGAACCCTACCGACTGAAAAAATCCCATAGATATTGCTGCTATCAATGACAAGGTTGAAAAGACCATCAATGAAGCCGAAAGCGTAAAGGCATACGATCGCTGGCAACGTAAACAATGTCCCGCCATTTTTGTTTTCGGCGGCAGGTTGATCTCACCGTGACAAGGGAAATTTCTATCTCACCGTATTTGAACAATTACTGTTATACAAAATATGGCACATATTTGCGATAAAAAATGATATTGCAAGGCTTTAGTGTAATTCTATTTACATGGGATGCTTAATCATCCACAGTAATGACCTGCTTGTCACCTTACCGGAGTTTGGACCCCCTTTTTGTGTTAGAACGTTCCACTAGAATGCAAACCCCAAAACTGCCGTGACTTTTGTGCGTAATAAAACAAAGTGCGGAACGCTACTGTTTAAATGAAAACTATGTATGTGTAGCTTTAATCACAGTTATATGCTTGTTACAAGATCTAAGCTTGTTTTTGGTGGGTTCAGGGCAAAATGTACGATGATAAAAGACATGCGCATTCACTTAGAACAGTTACCGGACTATGGACACCCCCCGGTATCTATAAAAGATATCTATAGAATTTTAGATGCAAGCTCTGAAGAGAAGAAGTAAGGTTTGTAATTGTGTTTGTTGAATTCTCCTTATGTTGTGCAACCACATTTTTTCTGCGCACCTAAAAATCTTAAAGTTTAGTTGCAACAGTGCACCTATTCCCCAAATGAATTTCGAGCCTTGTGGGTTTATTAGCTTGGCTGCCTGGCGCTCCACTATGCATTGTCTTGTTGCAATTTTTGATAAAGAATAAAGAAAGAACAAAAACTTGGTGCTCTGCAATAACATAATGGAGAAATGCTCATATTGGTTGTAATGGATGTCATTACAATCAACAGGAAACATTCGGAATCAAGGTTGAACTGTAACTGCCAACGTAACACCTAAATTGGACTTACCAAATTTTCGATAGCTCGATCAGCTCCAGTGTTTGTCAAGAAATGAGCAATCCACTGCTTCTGTGACGTCACATTATGCAGTTATTACAGTAACTACTCTCACATTTTTGATTATTATGATTAGAAGAAGGTTGTACTGAATGGTCAAAGCAGTGGTTCTAGCTGTAACAGTTGTATTCTGTATTTCCATCCAGAAAGGCAAGGGGGAGCTGCAGTCGCTGGTGCTGCATGTTCAGCTGGGGGAGATCAGATCTATGCTGTGTATCCCGGTAGAGAGCAAGGCTGCAGGAAACATAGTGGCTCTTGCTTGTGTCTTCAACAAACGGGACAGACTCAAGTAAGAATTGCCAAATCTTATGACTTTGAATTGTTCTTTAAATGCTATTAGCCGTTTCATTTTTCTATCAACAAAACTTGTACGCAGCTCGTTGAAAAATTGATGTTCAAACAGATATAGCATGATCTAGACAGGATAGTTATACATAGTTACAATATTTATATGGGAAAACAGAAAGAAGGCAGGGGGGAGAGAAAGAACCAGGGAAAGAGTGTTGTCCCTTTTCCATTGTTTAACAAATGATGTGTAGTTTTCCTGCAATTGGAGTAACATGCAGTGTTACTGTAAAGGTACATGTAAAAGGTAGTCCCATAGCCTTTTTGAGGCCATATGGTCACTGGGTTGTTATCCACGGTGTCTAGGGCACGGTATTGAAAGGCAGAGACCAACCCTCTCATTCTACCACATTTTACCTCCCCAAGCAAGACAGGTACCCATCTTCACACTTGGGTGGAGTGAGAAATGTAGTGTCAGTGCCTTTCCCAGGGGCACAACATTGGTGGCATGTCATGGGATTCAAACCCAGGACCTCTGGGTATTGGACCAAACACCTTAACCGTTACGCCAACATGACTCCACATATGTTACTGTCTCCTTTTGCTAGGTTCAGCACTGCAGACGAGTCCCAGATCCGGACATGTTTCACCTACACGTCCACGGTCCTGACCAGCACGCTGGCTGTACAGAAGGAGAGGAAACTCAAGCTAGAGACCCAGTCTATGCTGCAGATCGCAAAGAACCTATTCACACATTTAGGTATTTGCTATACTATACTTCTTGCCATCCAATAGGCAGTACATAGCACATTTAGGTAATACAAATGGTTTGTAATGCTGCAGATTGCAAAGAACCTATTCACACATTTAGGTATTTGCTATACTATACTTCTTGCCATCCAATAGGCAGTGCATAGTACATTTAGGTAATACAAATGGTTTGTAATGCTTCAGATTGCAAAGAACCTATTCACACATTTAGGTATTTGCTATACTATACTTATTGCCATCCAATAGGCAGTACATAGTACATTTAGATAATACAAATGGTTTGTAATGCTGCAGATTGCAAAGAACCTATTCACACATTTAGGTAATGTCTATTATAATGCTGCAGATTAAAAACACATTTAGGTAATATAAAATGTTTGTAATACACACCAAGTCATGGGCTGCAGTACTTCAGCAAAATGGTAGAGGGAGTTCTGCCGTAGTCCAAACTTCCAGTGCACACAGTGCTGAAATGCCATCCAATAGGTTGTACATAGTTTTACAAAGTCATATGCTGCATTACTGAGGCAAAATGATAGGGGGCGTTTGGCCCTGGTCCAACGCTCTAGTGCTCAAATACCATCCGATAGGTTGTACATAGTTATATAAAGTCACAACCTGCATTACTGAGACAAAATGATAGGTGGCTTTTGGCCCTGGTCCAACGCTCTAGTTCTGAAGTACCATCCGATAGGTTGTACATAGTTATACAAAGTCACAAGCTGCATTACTGAGGCAAAATGATATGAGGAGTAGTGTCCTGGTCCAACCGTTTAGTGCTGAATTGCCTTCCAATTGATGGAGCGTTTAGTGCTGAATTGCCTTCCAATTGATGGAGCACAGTCAAGAAAAGCCATCAGCTGCATTTCTGAGGCAGAATGATGAGGGAGTTGTACCTTGGTTCACACAGTGCTGAAATACCACCTGATAGATTGTGCACTCTCAAAGCACTTTTGTTGCACTACAAAGTTTTCTGACAAGTGTCGTAGGCTGTATTATTTGTAACAGAAGATGTAAGACCTTTGGTTTTTTATGTTTGTAAAACATGTTTATGTTTTAAGCAGCCTTTTGGCACCAAATGTTGTACTGGTTACAGCGTAATATAGGCAGCAGGAAGGTTAAAAGCATGTTCATCTAATCACCTATGACTGTTGCATTTTGGTTAACAACCTGTTAACTTTTTTTTAACCTCCCTCAGATGATGTATCTGTTTTACTACGAGAAATTATGCAAGAGGCCCGCAACTTAACACATGCAGAAAGGTTGGTTGTTCTTTCTTCTTTGTCAAACAAATTGTGAAAGTTGTTAGTTACAGATTAAAAGAACTTCAAGACATTTCGCATCCTTGTAAATCCCTCTCTTTTCATCTTAGGTGCTCCCTGTTCCTGGTCGATAAGGGAAGGAGAGAGTTGGTTGCCAAGGTGTTTGATGGAGTTGTAGCAGACGAAAGTGAGGTAAGAGTCAATAGACAGCTTCTTGTACCCGTATCTGAGCTGTGATGATGTAACCTTTTGAACTTAGCATGAGATTACGTATTGAATAGAGCACTTGATGCATAAGCACACTGTTTTCATATCAGTATCCTGACACATATTGTAGGTGATGTTTTGGTTCCTAACATAGATATAAGATAGAATTGAACCAAAAATGTTTGAAAATTAACAGTCTGTGGTAAATAATTAACATCAATTCTTCTTTAAATTAGTCTTTTGAAAATCCTTTTCTTTCAGATGTTATTTTTCAGTAATTAATCTGATTCTGAATCAGAAGAGAGTTGTTCTTGCTTTTAGTTTTGCTTTCTCAATGGTGTATATCATTCAAGCCATGCTGTTTAGCCTGATGCGTGGCAGGCTATTTTGTGTGGAGACAAACTTTCACCATACCTGCCAATGTAACATGTTGGGTAGTAGATCTATGGAATTTTATGTAGGGTGTTTTCAGAACGTGGAAGCACGCTCCATAGTGTTGCCCTGCATGTTAAATCTGACAGCCTGTCTCTTTGCATGCTCTGTCCCATCCTTTCAGGCTCAGGTAAGAGCAGCAGATGTTGTATTGTGTGGTACACCTGTAGCTTAGCAACAGCACATCTGTAGCTACACGTACAGACACGCCTAGCAACACCACACCTGTGTGTCTGACCCGCACCAGGTTACAATTTCTACATTCTTTCCTTAATTGACGTGCCTAGGAAAAAATTTAGTTGAAGTAGTGCTGTTTGGAATCAGTAGATATTGATCATGGTTTTCTGTTTTTCACACTTAACAATGTGCTTAGTAATTAGTCACTATTTGGTTCTTTGGGGCAACTTCATGCACCATTGTAGATCACCTGATGTTTTTATTACTTTTACGTCAACAAAGGTATTTGAGCAAGTACATGAGAAAAATCTTTGAAATCATATTTCAAGTATGTTTAGCTGTTATAACTGTTGGATTCCAAAGCTAGATAGTCTGATATAAATCGAGTAAACTGTTATTAATGGTGTATTCATAGCCATTTTAGCATACATGTACTTGTTTACTACTACTTTAATGAGTTGAACTGTTCCAATTGTACATTTTGTTCAGTATGTCCCTCTAGATGATAGTATTCTCAATACAAGTATCTTTTGCATTTTGTCAGTTGTAAACCGTAATGTATAGTGTAATTTTACACTCTCGTAAGTGAGCAGGATTCTTTGTCGCAAACTGTTGATACTAGTTCTCACCTAACACATTGTTGTCTTGGATACTAGTAGTTCTGTAATACTTTCACATGTAGTTTGATAGCACTGTTTTTGGTATAGGGAGTGGTGTTAGATTATAACCTATTATCACTATCAGTTCACACAGAAATGCTTGTGTTATGATAGAATTATTCACTTACATGTATTACTCTTGATTTGTAGCACACATGTTGTAGTACTGTCAACTTACTAAGATCTTCACTTACCAACACGTTTAAACAATAGGGGTGTATGTGACGCATGTTGGTTTACTACTGTGGTATGCGGTGCCAATCACCCGTTTGCGCTACACCCCATGCTATGTACTAAAGGCTCGCTGTGCAGGTCTTCCCCCTAATGCAGCGCTAAGGACCCTACTCACCCAACCCTCTCCCTCCCCCAACCCAGCTGGAAAAGCTTAGGCAGGAGCTTGGACCCAATCACAGGAGGTTGTCTGATGTTCGAGTAATGGTGAGTCCGCAGAAAAACAAGAAGGACAGCAACTTCAATCTGCTCTGCTTGCTCTGGCACAAGGTTGCAGCTCGTGTGATATGGGTGTCTTCATCTTTCTCAGTGCTGAAAATCATCCTGTACTTTGGTCTATCTCCTTTCTCTTGGGGAAAAACATTACAGTGTCGTTTAATGTCCCGTTTCAAGCACAAGCTTTCCAGATCATCATCCTATTATAGATTTTTCAACTGCAACATGTTTGGCTGGAGTAACTTCATTTGAAGTTTGAAAAGTTGATTGCATGTTTTGTTAACAGTGGTATATACATATAAAGTGGTATATACATTTAAACCAGTAGCCCTATGTTTTCCATCAACATGTATTTGGTTCAAGAAAACTTCAAACAAAATCTGTCCGTCAGTCACAATCTTTTGTTTTGTTTTGCAAAATTCAAGTCAGCTTTTTGCTGAGAATACAAAATGTAGATTCTGGAGGAATCATGACAAGGAAGCAAAATAGTATTTGGATTCTGGTTTTCAAGTGAACTGGAAATTTACATCAGAATATGATCAAAATGAATAAAGCCAAATACTAACTTTGAAAGTTCTTGTAGTTTCCCCTCAGTTTCTCTCTTAACCCTTGATTTTTGCCTTGGTGCCACTTGGAGCCACCCCTAACACAAACCTGACTTTGCTAGTACTTTACATACTACTGTACTAAAACATGCAAGCTCTTCCATTCATACTGCACCCTCCCTCCTTTTGTACTAACAACAGTCTCTGCTTTCTCTGATCCAGATTATTGTCTCCTTTGATGAATGAAGCTGAACCAATGTTTGTTAAAGGACAGATTATTGAAGATTGGTAGGGGGTGATATTGATTTATTGCACTGAAAAATTACATTGCCCTGGAAATTGCCTCAGAAAAAATAACCCAGAATACTGTAGATGTAGAAATGTTTGCCATAGGGAGAAAATGGAGTGTTCGCTGTGGTTTTGAAACAACAGTAGCGCTACAGTCACACAATGTAACGGCTTTTAGCAATGGTTTTAAGCTTGCGGTAAAGAGTTCACCGCGAAAACCGCAAACATAAATCCACTGCAAAAATTTCTGCATTTACAGTATTAGGGAAGACCTGCTACTTCTGACCTGTTCAGTGCCAGAAAGAAATTTGTACTTCATGCACCCCAATGCTTCTTTGTCTGTTCTTTAAAATACCTAGCTCAGACTTTCCTTACAATGTTTAACTCTACAGTAGACATGATTGACTAATACCAGTAGGTATGAAGAAATTTCTGTACTAACTTTTTCTTTCCTCCACTTGCAAAGTTTTGACTCTTAGGCTAGAAGAAATGAAACATGCATTTCTTGCCAATATCATATGCATTTCTTGCCAGTACAATTTTCTTTTACAGCTCTGCATTGTATACTTTAGAGGTGGAGGGGAAATGATTTTACAATGTTGACAATAAGATGTTGGATAGCCTATTCTGTAGACTTCAGTACATGTATAAGATGGTAGTGGTAACATAACATCCACATATCCCTATTTTATAGAACATGAATGAGCTGAGGATACCCATTGATCAAGGGATAGCCGGGCATGTAGCAACTACTGGTGAGCTGAAGTACAGTACTGTGTTTGTAGAGTAGAGTAGAGTAGAGTAGAGTAGAGTAGAGTAGAGTAGAGTAGAGTAGAGTAGAGTAGAGTAGAGTAGAGTAGAGTAGAGTTTATTGCTAAGACTGATTAAGTCCATGAGTAGAGTAGAGTAGAGTAGAGTTTATTGTTAAGACTAATAAAGTCCATGTACTGTAAATGCATTTAAGTTCACATGGTTTTAAATTTTGCGGTAGGTAGAAAATTGAGTGTTCACAGTGGTTTTAAGTTTATGTTTGAGGCAATAGTACACAGGTGTAGGAGGGCACCAAAAAAATGCGGTGGTTTTAAGTTCGCGGCGAAAAGCTTACAGCAAAAACTGTGAACATATAAAAACCACTACAAACATTTCTGCATTTACAGTATATCATTTGCACCACAATAGAGATGCTTATTAATAGATTATCTGTATGTCAAAGCTGTTGATAGTTAGTATTGGTAACAGTGTTTGCAAGTTTTATTTCAAACATGAATAGTGATCAACAACAGTCACAAGTTTAAAGCCTTTTTGCAGCTGAATATCTTTAAAAAATCATTCATTAACTCATTTTCCATTAAAAAAATAAACCGACATTGATGAAGAAATAAAGTCTCCCTTTGAAGTTAATTCCTTTGAATTGGTCACAGGAAATAGATAAATACTAATATGATACATACCAAAAGTCGTAACTCAATCCTTAGATAAAGTTCCTATTGTTTTGTTACATTTGTGAACATGAATCATCCAGAAAATTGAAGAATTTTGATTCAATCTATACCACTGGATTACAATATGAAAATATCAGACATTCCATCCGACATCTTTCATGAGTGGTGGAAAATGAATTTTTATTATCGTTTTGTTAATTTTCACATGATTTCTCTTCCGCCAGGGGAGATTCTAAACATCAAAGATGCGTACTCCCACCCGCTGTTCTACAGTGGAGTGGATCACAGCACCGGCTTCAGAACCAGGTAGGACACTCATGGTTGTCACAAGTATGCAAATGACAAAAACAACAAGGTATACATTAGCATGTAGAAGAAATGCCTAGTATATCATGCCTTGGCTTATAGAAGCTTGGCCACCTTCCTATATGTAGTCAGGCCAACAAGATATATGATATTCGTGTATATACATAATTTTGTGATTTTCTGGGTAGATTTTATGGCACAAAACAGTAATGAGAGAAACAAAATGGACTCAATGCAAAGAGATTGCTTAAAGGTTGGAGCAAAGTGTTACTGATACTTCTTGATGTGTCAGCAGCAAATGAGGCACTCAGGGACATTCACATTTGACAGTGTGACTTACAGATGTTCATGTCTTCTTTCCAGGAATATACTCTGCTTCCCCATCAAGAATGAAGGACACGGTAAGGCTGGATCTTTGCTCATATGATATATTCATACGCACAGATTTAGAACTGGTATATCTAGAAATTTGAACTAATTGTTGTTCCGTTCACCATTGTTGAAAGACATTGCATATTACATGTACTGAGTGTTTTCCCGCAAAACCTGGCACTTTGAGCGTCTAGATTGATGAATGTGAAGTTATCTATTCATCAGTTAACAGAGTATCATCCTTGTAGCGTTTAGGCCTTCATGTGCCCATGCAATAGTACCTGTGTCTTTACCATGTTCAAACAAGCCCCCCCCCCCTTGCAAACCCCAGCCCAACCCCCAGTTTCCTCCCAAATTGATACATACATTAATAAGTTATTCCTCTTGTGTTAGGTCTTCTTTATTTCATTTTTCAACCCCCAACCCCATGAAAAAAAGTGTCTGTCAGGCCAACAGTCTGCCTGGAAGTGATTTTTGTTTGCTGAAGTGTGCTCTCCTTTTGTTCATATGGCTTTCACATTGACCATAGACTCTGACGTAATAGGCAGTTTTCTCATGGGGGACAACGAAGGTTAGTATTGATTTCACCCAGTCCTCCTACCATAGGAAGTGGTGCCGTGTAGAGACACTAGCTGATCTTCAACTCCTTCTAGAGTTCCAGTCTTGTTAAAAACTTGAGTGAAGTTTGCCATTTTAGAATGGGTGCTAAAACACTGTCAATTGCTCTAGATTTGTTTGAACCTCAAAAGGACTTTTGAATTGACAGTGGTTAAAAGACTTACTGTGCATCAATTGTCTGCAATCTTATACCTTTCTGGATGTGTCCAAAGATTTTCGTTTTGTTTTATTCTCAACTACATGTGCCCAAACCAGTGTTTGTTGGTCCCCTGTAGCTACAATGTCTCTACACACTCCTGTTAGATAGGCTAGTACTGGTGTTGTTGTTCTGGGGTGTGATATCCAGTTCTCAGTTTCTTGGAAATGACGGAGCTATATAAAAGGAAAGTGTGAGAACTACATAAAATGAATTTTAATTTGATGTCCAACTTATATGATGTTATGCTGTTTCCTTTTCCAGAAATTGTCGGTGTGGCAGAACTATGCAATAAAATTAATGGTATGTTGGTGTTGTTCCTTTCAGTAGACCCTCATATGTTTGTACAACAATTTAGTGTTGTGTATAAGGTGTCATCTGTGCAAATATTCTGTTGACAGTAACATTCCATATCAACAAATTGTGTTGAAAGCATGACAAAATAGACTGTTTTTCCCCAAAAAGGTTGCCTCAGTAGGAGGAAAGTTTGTTAAACTTTGTTCATGCCATATCTTTATTTATACTCAATGACATACTTTATACTCATTTTTATTTATGAAAACTCAGTTCTGACTGCAGGTCGAATGTGGAGAAAGCATAATGTTTTGCACGTGCACTGTTTTAATGTAACATGATAAGTGCAGATTAATGCTTCCTGTTGGTCGTTCCTTGACGGCATTAGCTGGCATCAGCGTGGGAGGCTGAATTCCTAAAGTTGTGGGGTGTAAAATAGAGGTTGGCAGAAAAACCTGTCCAGTCTGAAAAGAGGGTCTGCATGGGTGTGTGTGTGTGTCCTGTCCTGCATACAATAAGAGACACCAATTAGGCTTAACGAATGATTCATCAATAGTGGTCTACTATTCTAATTTCATTATTGATGTTAGCCGGCCTGCTTTTATTCCAACGTTAACTCTTATTTCTACGTAGCGCGCTCTTTGTTATCCTGAATTCATCTTCAAGTATCATTGAGATATACTTTGTAAGGCGTAGTTGAATGCCAGGTTTCCCTATGAAAAGTCGCAGCTGAATGCTAAACCTGCAAAATTTGGCTCTCCAAATGCAGGAAATAGTGTTTAAGAGGGTTAAGATTTTCTGGGAGTGCATGCCTTTGGACTCCCTACATTGGTTGCAGTGAAGGGCCATTTGTGATGCTGCCAATTCTATTGGAATTTGCATCAATTTACCGTCAAGTGTTGTCAAACCTCCTCAATTTACTGTTAAATGTTGCCGAACCTCCTGAATTAAGCGTTAAGCATTGCCAGCAACCCCCATGCAGACTCTCTTTGCAGACTGGGCAAGTTTTTCTGCCTTTCAGACTGGACAGGATTTTCCATCAACCCGCCAGATAGATGCAGCTATTAGTAGTTTTTGACGTATGATATTGTGTAACTGTAGGGCCATGTTTCTCCACGTATGACGAGGAACTCGCACAGGCCTTCTCCATCTACTGTGGGATCAGCCTCGTGCATGTGAGTACCTCCTGCCAGTACAACAGGTTTCAGAGATTGCATGAGTTTGGGTTTGTCAATCATGTCTTTCTCTTGGAATAGCAACATTTGATATATATTTTTCTGTAACTTTGTCAGAATCAGTCATAAATGAATTTGTTATCCCTGGATCTTGATTCATCAAATCTGTACCTGTATATTTTTGGTAGACTCCAGACATATCCTGTTTTTGGAAATGGTTTTGATATGCCGCCTCTCTCACCACAGTCCTTGCTGTACAAGAAAGTTGCAGACGCCCAACATCGCAGCAAGCTGTCGAATGAACTAATGATGTATCATATGAAGGTTTGTAGTACTGTACTACAAGTTCTTGTTTCATGAGAAAATGAGTTACCTTCTTTGTCATGCATGGTTTTTAAACTAGCAGCTTCTCTTGTTATAATATTCATATCACTGTCAATGAATTTGTAGATTTTCAAGTATGTTAGATTCATCACTTCAACTTATGAAATTTTGTTCTGAGTGCTCAGAACAAATTTTCATGTACGATTAAAACTTGGAACACATGGACTTGAAACATACAGGCTACTATAAATTCTTTTATTTTTGCTGTGACTTAATTTTTTGGTAGAAAGAGAAAGTTTTTTTCACCGTGTTTTAAGCGCATGGTTGAAGCAATTCTCACATTTGAAATGCATATTCATGGTGTCGTGAATTTGCCAAGATAAAACCACCCGGACTATTTCCAGATTTACAGTATGCCACTAGAAGAAGTACATTCCACTTTCCTGTTAACATCACAGAACCCACAGATTATAGAAAAAGTGGGACTTTTCATCTTCCACTGCTTCCAAAAAAGAAGTCAAACCCAACCTGTCTAGATATAGCCAACACTAGTATCTGTTTAGTCTTTTGTTACGAATGTCAATCAGCTGTCCAATGTCACTTGTATGTCTCTTATGTTTCTACCATGTACTTGCAATTAACCTTTGGGCATGAACTTGCAAATAAACTTTATCATATTACAAAGTTGATGATTTTCTCAGGTAAACGAGGATGAAACGGCGCGGCTGATAGTCGACAAGATCCCAGAGATCACCAGTATCCATCCAGATGTCTCCATCTTCAGCTTCACTCCCAGAGTCATCTACGATGACCAAACCATTCCGGTATTTATCTATTCACTCACTCATTCTTGTCTTCTTTAGGTAAGGTTGCTCACTAATATAAGTGACTAGTCACTGCTTTCCAGTGAGGCCCAGCAAAACATAGACAAATTGTTATATTAACAAGGGAAATGCTGGCACTCTTTTTTGATCTGCTCATATAAGTAGCCATGGTGCTCAACCCATGAATGTACGATCCTAACAAACGGGATATCATTGTAAAGGTCACTAAATAAACTTTACAGTGATGTTTAATACAATGTATTTGATAAAGTATTCGTAGAGATATGATCGACCGAAATTCGTGCCTAGTTTAATAAACAAGATTTTTGCTGTCCATAGTGCTGAAACAGTAGCTGCTCACTCTACATTTTCTTAATTATTTGATCAAGTTTTTTCTTCCCAGCTTTACGTTGTTGTAATTGAAAAGAAAAGGATAGTCTCATCATCATCATCATTTGGTCATAACGCTCTCAAGGGTGATCATGGCCCTTCTCCATCCCTCCCTATCCTCCATTGCACTAGCCTGAGTGCCAGCCTGCCGACAGCGGAGCTTGGGTAGCGCAGCGGAGCTAGGGTAGCGGACGGAAGCTAAAAAGGCTGGCACTCAGGCTACCATTGCACTGGGCAGGTCTTCCAAAGGTAGTCTGCCTACATGTGCATTTCCATGTTTTGGAGCCCAGAGGATTAACATTACTGATGATCTATGAGAACTTAACTGATCCTTTTGTTTGCTTCCCCAGTGCTGTCTCGCCATGTTTGAGGACATGGGGATGATCAACAGGTGGAGGATCCACAAGGAAACCCTCGTCAAGTAAGCTAATACGGCCGGAACTCTTCAGAACTTAAGTGTTGTATTATGATAGAGGAAATAGCAATATGATAACAAGTTGTATCTTTTTAACATGCTGTTATGTACTGCTGCACTGCAAGAAGAAATGTATGTACATGCATTATTACGTACATACATTTACAACGACCATAACGAGTTAGTGACTTTATCATGTTCAACAGGTTTCCAGCTTAATGGGACTACCTCCCACATTTCAGTAATCCTGAACCCAAATGGCTTGAAATCACCTCTGGTAGGTGAAAATGAAGTGAAAAATACATTTGTATGTAGCAGCCATTGATGACCCCTTGGGGATGTGCCCAATTCTGCAGAATGGAACTGGAGCCAGAATTCTGAAAACTGGAGGCAGAATTCTGGGAACTGCTAATCCCCAGAGGGTTATCAATGGCTGCTACATATTTCTAACTTCATTTTCACCTACCAGATGTGATATCAAGCCATTTGGTTTTAAGATTACTGAAAGTTTGGAGGTAGTCCCAAATTCAGCTGAAATTCCCAAATTAAACTGAAGGCCGTTTGTAGCATCTCATGTACTAGTATTGATTCTGTTTTTTAGTGATGCAGAATTGATAGATGTCACTCAAAGCATATCTCCAAGTAATCTCCAAATCTTATCCAGTTGAAGAGATTGAATTGTCTTTAGATAGTGTTTACTTGAATCAAGTTGAATGTCTAACCTTCAGCAGAGAAGAGAGCATTGGACGGGACATCTCCGAATTAGGACTTATTATCTACATTGTAAGATATCTGCAAAATGTTGGTTACATTGCACCATTTGAAGAAACTCATGGATACACCAGTGCCTTATAGGTATTGCTGTGCTCCACTAGTCTGTAATGTGAACTTTGACTCATGTGTTTGTGTCCTTGTTTGCGTAGGTTTGTCCTGATGGTGAAGAAGGGTTACCGAGACCCCCCCTATCACAACTGGTACCACGCCTTCTCGGTCTCGCACTTCTGCTACCTGCTCTACAAGAACCTACGCATCGACCAGCTCCTGACGTGAGTCTTGCACACCTGGCCAGGTGTTCTGTGTTTACTGTATAAATGCTTCGGTCAGAAAAAGGGGCCCCACCAGGTAGTGTTTTTTTTCACTTTTGGGCGTGACCCCTACGTGGCCCCATGGGACACCCTGTGGCTGCCGGGCTATCTTTGGGCCCAGCCGTGACCTCGAATCATTTCAGCCCAGATTCAAAGTCAATGCAGGAGTCATTAACTAATAGACGCCGTGAGCTAATTGTACAAACACCGCGAGGCAGCTCACCAGGACAAATTTGTGGCTTTGGGGCCTGGCCGGGACTATACCCTTATAGTCACCGGTGCAATTGGGACTGAAGCATAAGCTGTAGACCACCTGGTACAATGCTGGGTGAACCTAAGTTGTGCATGTGATGTTTAGAGGATACTGGACCATCAAATGCCCCCCTCCCTTCTCACTAAAACATCTTGACCCATTCACATGTACATGTATGTTGGCTGTAGCTCCCATTGTAAGGACAAATGTCTGATGTATGTTTCTAACCTATAAATCATTGACAAATGTTCAGTTTTGTTTCCATGTTAAGCTCTTACAGTGGGCTTGCACATACTTGTTCCACCAGTGTTTTCACATGCTACCTTTGCCAGATGGCATTTGATTGTTTGTAATTCTCAAACATTTGTCCAATGGTTTAGATTTAATCAAAATATCATTATTCCTTCCTGAATGTCTTACCTTCATAAAGCTCCTTTTCCCGTTTCTCCCCCAGTGATGTTGAGCTGTTTGCACTGTTTGTGGCATGTCTGTGCCACGACCTGGACCACAGAGGCACCAACAATGCATTCCAAGTTTCCTCAGTAAGTGGAACCTTCCACAAAAATTTCACCCTGTCCATCCAAAAGAATTTGTACCTTCATGTGATGAAAATGTATTTTCATAAGCTTGAAATGACAGATTTAACAATGAAAATCATGGCTGTCAAACAATAAGTGGAATGGATAAAAAAATTCAAAACTGTAGACAGCTTTTGGTGAGTGTATGATCTATGGTGATGTCCTTGATATGACACAGATTGTGTTTTTGTTTCCCAGAAATCAGTCCTGGCAGCTCTGTACAGCTCAGAAGGCTCTGTTCTGGAGGTTTGTACACAATTCAATTGTTCTCA
Source organism: Branchiostoma lanceolatum (assembly GCF_035083965.1). Taxonomy (NCBI): domain Eukaryota; kingdom Metazoa; phylum Chordata; class Leptocardii; order Amphioxiformes; family Branchiostomatidae; genus Branchiostoma; species Branchiostoma lanceolatum. The sequence goes on from NC_089727.1 coordinate 14,909,394, forward strand.
TTTTCACACCTTGTTTGTAAATTGATTTTTGACACTGGTTATTCCTTCTTAAACAGAATATACGAAACCAGCTTCAGGGTCATCAAATATATTGATATATGCATAATGAATTCAGATTTCTACTTCACAAACACTTTTAAGAGATATCTATTGTCTGTTATATGTTTATGTGTTTTATTCTTATGGGTCGTTCTACCCGAAGAAAAAGAATCCATTGGATAACAGTAAATATAGTAAATCAGAATCTGGAAATACAATAGAGCCTATATGGTGATGTAAATTATAAACTATATGGACATGGCATTAGCCATGTTACAGCGGCATTATGCTGTGACTGAATTTAATCTTCTTATTGTTCCGCTGTCAGAGACATCACTTTGCCCAAGCCATGTGCATCTTGAACACCGAGGGATGCAACATCTTTGAAAACCTTAATAAAAGGGTAAGACAATTCATGTATGCCCCTGGACTATTATTTCATAACACAACACAGATTTAGGTAACCTAGATGAGGTAGATGAAAATAAAGTGGATGAAAATAAAGGATGACTTCAGAAATGTATTATTAAAAGTAGTACGTCAAACCTGGTTGGGTAACCACCTCCAGTCACAAGCCTGGAACATTAAAGCAGTCCTAAGCAACCACCTGTCATAAGCAACCATTTTTCTTCAGTCCCTTGAATATGGTTGCTGAATCCAGGTCTGACTAATATACATTCTACGTTGTGCTATTACTGAATACTGATAAATGTCTAGTAATAACATCTCTGCAATGTTTCATAGACACTTCCCTGAAATAAAATCTAGCAAGCATCACATTGAAGTTACATGCACTCTACTTTGTTTTGTTTCAGGACTATGGATATTTATTTCCTGAAGTGAAAGCATCACATTGAAGTTACTTGTGCTCTTCCTTGTTTTGTTCCAGGACTATGAACAAGCCCTGGACCTGTTCCAGGAGATCATCCTGGCTACAGACCTGGCACATCACCTGTCTGCTGTCAAGGACCTGGAGACCATGGCAAAAGGTCACAGAGATTCGAACCAGCAACTTAATGACCTGTAGTAACTGTAGTCTGTAGCTGTCCTGACATCAGACTTGGTTATAGCCTCATAACTGTGCATCTTTTTGTTTGGTTCATTCTTCTTCTTTTGTTATCCTCAGTTGAGGTGAAGCATTTTCAAGTAGCTAGTAGTGCAATGCGGCTTTGCTATGGCTCACATTTTCACCAAACACCCCTACTCTTCTCGATAAGTTTGTTGTGTTCTTTAATGAGCTGAGATCAAATTCCATCCCTCCTTTGATATTGAAGTGCTGCAATTTTTAATACTAGCTTCAATCAGGGCTGTCTCCAGGACCCGTCCATCCATCCGTCCCAGGATGGAAGTTTGCTTGCTGGGACAAAAAGAAAATTCACCATTTCCGTCAAAGAAACATGAAGTTGATGAATGAAAATAATGTACAATGTATTTTCCTCAGCTTAAAATGACAGATTTAATAATGAAAATTAACAACATGGGCTTCCAAACAATGATTGGGACGGGAAAAAATTGAAGCCGGAGACAGCACTGGCTTTGATATGTCAAATCTTAACGTATGAAAACCCCTGACAATGCTGACTCATGTTTGTCTACTTTCTGCAGAGGGTTATGACAAATCCAACCCCAGGTGCCACACCCTCCTGACCTGCCTGCTGATGACCTCCTGTGACCTGTCGGACCAGACCAAGGGCTGGGGAACCACCAAAAAAATAGCGGTGAGTTTTCACTCTACCAGGCTCTGAAAAGTTCTTGTAAGAGTGAAAGATGATTTCAATGTCCACATCTAAATACAAAATGTAGTGAAGTTTTGATGCCCTAAAAACAATAGATCTAGACCAGTATCTACAGATCTGTATCTGTATAGCCGGTATAACTGCCCTTCAGCATAACACACTTGCTTCACAGGCACACAGCGTGGCAGCAGCTGGTTTTGTTACACTGAACGACCTGTCACATCTCACCTTGCACATTTTGACTGCAAGCATTGTTTAAAGCTACCTAGTGAGGATACCAGTGATCTGTAGAAGTCTGACCTTGTCTGTTCCTCAAACTTAATTCCAATGCCACTGTGTGTAGAGCTGCTGTGAAAGTTGTTGGAATGCTTGAGAAATGACGTTATTGTTTCTTGTCGATGATTGGCAGGAGCTGATCTACCAGGAGTTCTTCCGTCAGGGTGACCTTGAGAAGTCCATGGGGTACCGCCCTCATGAGATGATGGACAGGGAGAAGGCCTTCATTCCCGACCTGCAGATCAGCTTCCTGGAGAACATTGCCATGCCCCTCTACAGGTCAGTAGGGTGGGGGTTAGTAACGTCGTCTAGATTTGAACTTGGGATTTTTTTGGATTATGTAGCTTAATTGATGTAATGATCTGAAGATGTTTTATAACCTGTAAACTCCCCAACCTCATAGGATCCTGGGAGATCTACTACCAGGGTCAGAGTGCGTATACGAAGCGGTCAAGGCCAACCGCGACACCTGGATGCAAATACGAGAGACCGCCAAACACAAGCCCATCACCCACGGCAACTCCTTTGACTTCTTCAAAATGCTGGACGAGGATGATGACATGAGTCTGGTCAACAATGGGGAGGGGGGCAAGGAGAACCACTGACAGGGCTGTGTTATTCTTGCTTAAGGCCACACCAATTTAATTGGTTGGTTGTCAGAATCGTCCGCTCCTGCTTTCTCCAAATCCAAAAAACACCTCTCATGCAGGAAATTTTTACTCACTACATTACTATGAAGCCTTTTATTCAGTTTTTGTTTGCCAATGTTTTTATCTTCAACATTTCTTTTCTTTTCATGAATGACAGAATCCTTATAGTGCATATAAAAAAACGGTACTTTTAATAATTTTCTACCAACAGGTATGTCTACTGTACAATGGCAGTGGTGGGATGAGTTGGTTGTCTGTCATAAATTGTTAAATCATCTCATTCCTTATTTGTTTTATGTAAGCCCCAGGCTTTTTGCCAAATTTTTATTCTAATTCTTTTCCCTGTCGCTCCATATTTTTTCGAGAACCAACAGATCAAATTGGTGTGGCCTAACGTATACATACATACATATCCTATTACTTTTATACAAGGGGAGAAAGTAAGAGTACTTTTGGTGGGAGCTGAGCTAATGGAGCTTGAACACCAAAAAGTGGTTCCAACAAGGCAAGAGGAAATGATATCGTTTTTATACCAGCTCTGCAAAATGTAAGCGTGTGTGTACAATGTATGTGTAAATAGCCTACGGGAAATATTAAAATCAATGTTTCAGAAATGGTAACCAGATGTAGTTGTACATTATTTCATTAAACAGCGGTGAATGTTGGATTGTAATGTGGTGTCATCTGCTCCTTGTATAAGATTTGCTTTTAGCAGTTAAAGCAGATACTTATGATCAGTGTTGTACAGGCATATGGTATCCATATTTCACAGGTTTTATAGATTTACATTTAGGTTTTAAGAATCATAAGAAAGAACTGTTTTACCTACGCACTACAATGTACATTGTACTACAACGTTTCCTAGAATATTGAACATTTCTCATCCTGTAAAAAGCTTTGTTTTTGGTCCATTTTATTTGTTGTCTTGAACATAGTATATATCTTGAGATTCCAATAAAAATTTCATGTTTGCTCTTATTGACAGAAAACCATAAAGAATCATTAGTCTTTTTTGTACCTGTGAAAAGTTTAACAGTGGGGACGATTATTCTTGAATACAGTACAAAGATTAGTGAGACATTGATTTCCTGGTTGTTGTAATACAATCCTTTATAATGAGTTTTCGGCTGTGACTATGTTATACAGGTCTTTGAAGTAGGGTGGAGGGTGTTTTTGTGATTTGTGTTGTGTTAACTGTGAATTGCTAAACTCTGCATTACTGCGTAAATCTTTTGCTGCTATGTCGTCTTTGTGTGCCCCTATTTCTGATGCGACAGCCTAAGTTCGGCTTAGGAAACGTACTGTAACTCTACTGCAATTTTTCTGCCAATTGCCAATCACTTTGTTGCCATGACTTCACCGTTCTAACACTGCAAAGTTGTTACTAAAACCCAACCAACACAAGATGTGCTAATCTTCAACATGGTACATTGTACCCTGGTTTGAAATAACACCATTTCGGAGCTGAGCAGTTGCCTGTAGCATCCTGGGGGTTTGGTTTGGTTATTAGATGCCCTAAGGTTAAGGTGTTCCAAGCTAACTGTAACACACCATGGGCTATGGCAGTGCACAGATGGCAGCCATCCCTTGCCAAACGTATTACTTAGTCAAGCTTTACATGTAGCTGTGTTAGTTCACATGTTCATAGTACAAATACTTTGTCACTTAACATAAACAAACACGAAAAGTAACCTTGTTATAATAGGAAAATTAAATCATATGCTGTGATGGGTATACAAATGTGATATTTCAGATTCCTAGATAACGTTATATGCTATACGAGGTTTCTTTCAAGAACAGTCTGCGTACAACTGGGACCACAGAATGGAAAAACAAAAGTAACAAGCTAAGATATCAAATATCTAATACACTTGCAATGGCTTTTTGTTTTTATCGGAAATATTATACATGTAACAGAAATGTTAGTGACAGCACCATCTTCAGTCATTGTCGTATCATATGAACATGTATCATAATGCATACCCAGGTTACCCAACTGAGATCATCTTGTATATATGGATTCTGTGCAGACAATAGATCATAAGCCATGTGACATGCAATTAGGTAATAGTTTTACCTGCACTAATATATAGGTGTGTTGGTAAGAATGTAAATGCATTTGAAATTGCTTTGCTTTGCTTTGCTGTAGAATTTACTCTATGTAAAAAGAAATACAGTATATATTATCTTGCCCCTTCTACAGAGGTTTGTTTTTGTAGCCTAAGTTGATTGACACTTGCAAATGCCATATTTGAATACAGAACCCTTGACCATTCCAACCCAGTGTCTCTTACATGTATGAATACAACTCATTCTACCTCCATGGGGAGCATGGTCTCACTGCCTGGTGTCATTTGGTCTTTCTTATGCCTGGCTTAATAGGTACTAATATGTCACTAGGTCTGTGTCACGAGAGGAGAGGGACTTAAAAAATCCCGGACAAAACTACCCCTCTCGATCGAAGCCTCTGCTTGGAGAATACTGTGTCGGTACACCCTGGACAAATAGGTAACCGGGAAACATACATCAGATAGACTATTAATTGGTTGCAAGTTTTGCAACACTGAACCGGTAGGGCGACAGTTTTTGGTTTAGTGAGGTATGTGCCACAAACCAGTTTTTGGCAAATTGAATTATTCTTGTGAGCCATAAAATGGTGATTGAAATATACATAATATAAAATATTCTGTTGTGAAATAGGTGAAAACACTGAAAAGATACTGCATGTTTTAAGGAAGCTTTAGCTTCATTTTCTAGAATTATTCACTTTCTGATTATCTCCATTTTCGGCCAAGTGAACATACTTGGAAATTAGGCTTAGAGTTTACATTAGCACTATAGCTAAGTGATTGCTTTGCATCTATAAATATTGTAGAAGAATGACTACTAGTGTAATTTATTTTCCAGTAGCCAAATAGGTAAATATGATGACATCCATTTTGTATCAGTCTTAGCTACAGGAGAGTTGTGCTGTACCCGGGACCGTGTTCCATCCAGGACGGCTTTTTGTGCTGGAAGCCAGGCGTGGGGAACCGCCGACACGGCCGGGCACAGGCCTCTCCTGGTTTTTAAATCAAACCTGTGTTTTGTGGTAACGTGTTATTGATAGAAACAGTGACTCCTATTGATCACATAGGTGATACTGCGGCTCACATTCTTTGCCACATTTCCACACAATGCGCAGTTTGTTTATCCAACGTGGATCAACTTAGTTGCGGACTGCCATGTTTGTTGACACTCTGTTTTCTTTCGAATATTGCCAATGACGTTTTATAACATTGATAGCAGTAGTCTCATTTGCGGCATCTCGGTGGGTGCAGACATGACCTTTCCGGCAGAAGAACCTGGCCTGTAACATGTTCAAAAATTGCGAATAAGCGCTACCCAAACCATATTTCATTCATGATAGAAATGTGTCACATAGTCTATAAAATAGTATAATGGTGCGTCTTTTCCCCAAATTCTGAGAGAAACTTTTCTAACATTTGAATGATACTGGTCAGCCGATATTTGTTTTTACTAAATACGGAAGATTCTCTCACAAGCTTTTTCTGCTATTAAAAGCAGTTTCGTGTTTACGTTTGGCCACATGTAGCAAGTTGTAACAGTGTAACTTTACATTTATGTTTGAGGAGATGAAATTCAATCTTTTTATTCTAATCATGTCGAATTTGTGGATCTACTTTTCATCTATCAAATGGGACAAAGTCAAAGACACCAATCCAGGGTGGTGCACATAAATTTTACACCTCTTTTTAAGCTTGAAAGAAACTTGCAATTTGGCCAGATAGTTTCATTTATCTTTTTTTCATGACGGTGCACTGACTTCAAGATGGCCTCTAGAGGTCACCACGCTAACATTTTCCTATGTGAATCGGTCTTATGAAGTACGGAAAAATTGTGAATGCAGAGTCTTTACAAACCGGTAGATTTGCAGTCTAACGTTACATGTCTACATATGAGGTACTTAAATATGCATGTCTTTTTATCAATGACGGTTTGGGAAAACCAAGATTTCTGTCTCAGTTCCTTCTAACGTTACGATCAACGTTCCATTCTCGGTACCCCGAACACCGACGATCTAATATGGCAGCCAAAAATTCTTCCGATGTTGATATGAGCGGAATAACTTGATTTAACTGGTAAACACTTAATTTGCTTCATCTTTTTTATTCATTATTGCATATACAATGTATTCAGTGCGTGACATAAGGTCCCTGCCCATGTACACTGCATATTAGACCCGTTTGCGGTGGTTTGTGGTGTTTAGGCATACCGAAAAATACCTTCAGTCTTGACTTGGAAACGATGTCGAGCAAACTAAATCTAGACGTGTACACGGGGATTTTAACGCTGTCTGTGGGTGAATGTCGCACTTGACCTCCACAAATATAGTCACTGTCCTCCTGTGCCAGCTATGCTGCCCCGACGGCTGACTAAGCTATTAGTATGAGAGAGTAGCGCCTCCCTTTTCTGCGGCGTTTCTAGTTGGAGACGCCAGAGGGCAGCTCTGCACACGGAGTCAGTGTCGTTGGTATGACGTTGTGGCTGACAAAGGAGCATCCAGCGGTGGCGGACCCCATTCTTATCTTAAACACAGTAGATAAAGCATATACTTTAATAGGTAAATGTTTTCTTTAATAGCATAAATATGTTGATTGTGCAATGCGTTTAGTACATAACGGTTACACCATTAACGGTTGTAATGATAACATACTTGAAAATCATTTTTGACGACAGTTGGTGTAGTCCCACGTCTAGAATTTAGCTAAGCCTGTTTAAGTTTCAGGGCCATCAACAATCATGTGTAGATGTCTACTATGTCGCAGACAAATATCATAAAACCTTCCTTGAGGTTTACCCTGTACCCTCTCTCCCGCTTTGATTGGCTTGAGTTGTTTGTAATGTATTGCCGGCAAATGCCGGCCCTTTCAAAGCAAAAGTAACGCACACCATCCTGGCTTCTAGCGGGCAGATTGGTCTAAACGCAAGTCAGATCTAGAGCCATTAGTTTCCTGTTTACACAGCAAATACATACACAACGAGAGCTACATATACCTGCTATTTGATGAGTTGACTGACCAACACTTCCCCGTATCACATATGGATTGACCAGGTCTGCCCATACCGACAGACCTATCCCTGCTGCTTAACATAACATCTGTACCGACAGAGCTGTCTCTGGTGCTAAACGTTACACCCATACCGCTAGACCTGTCTCTGGTGCTGTACGTTACATCGGTACCAACAGACCTGTCCTTGGTGCTGAACATTACACCCATACTATCAGACCTGTCTCTGGTGCTGAACATTACATCCATACCGACAGACCTGTCCCTGGTGCTGAACATTACATCCATACTGTCAGACCTGTCCCTGGTGCTGAACATTACATCCATACTGTCAGACCTGTCTCTGGTGCTGAACATTACATCCATACTGTCAGACCTGTCCCTGGTGCTGAACTTTACATCCATACCGACAGACCTGTCCCTGGTGCTGAACATTACACCCATACCGACAGACCTGAAAATAACATTCAAATTAAAGAGAAACGCTATATGGCATTTCTTGAGTGTAATAGCTTGTGTGTTTCCGGTTTCAGTACTGAAATAGAATACCGTTAGGGGCTGTAACGTTAGATCGTGATTTTCTTTTCTTTTTAAATTTTCTATTTTCATATTTCGGCCAACTGATTTTAGTAATGTAAGATTGAAATGCATCAGGCACCCAGTCATATATTTCCAACATCATATTGTAATTGTGTAGACATGCATTCTACGAGCATATGTATTTTGATAAACTGAGAAAAGAAGCACAATGTTTACCAAACATATTCTTACATGAAGTTTGAAATCCCACATTTGCTAACAATGTGAAATACAGGAAGTCTGTTTTTTTAATCTTTATACTCAGATGACAGAATCAAAGATATTCTGTCCCTTGCCATCGCCCTTCCCCAAGAGAAATTTCTAATGTCCAATCGTGAAACCGACTGTCAGTCTAAACGCCTCGAAAAAAAAAAAAACAAGAAGAAATCCTCTGCCATGCCCAAGATATTCGTATCAAATGGTCGCAGCTAACGGGACACTGGCTCTTGTGTCCAGAATACCGTAGAGTGTGCCCTGAGGACGAGAGTTTGGAAACATTTGACCAATCAGGAAGCCAAACGAACAAGAGAACAATGGAACCTTCCGTTCCTATGAACCATCGTGACGACATAGGGCGTTGGAAACGATGACAGATACTCTTGAAATCCCTGGTGAAGGTCAATTTTCTTTTCACTGACAAGATGGCACTGTCTACTCGCTATTTCGTCAACTCTGACGTTAGATATCTTCATGCTAAAAAGCGTGTTTGGCGGTCTAGTTATTCCTTCGAGGACTGGCTGTTTTTTCGGTCGAAATTCCACCTAGACGTAAAGAAGAGCGCTGGCCAAAACAACCAGGTGAGGACCTGGACCTCCATGAAACAATTCACCAAATGGTTGTTTACTACTGACAAGGGGGAGGATGTTCGTTTCGTGGCCAACGTCTTCGTGCAGAAGACAGCTGCCAAGTCTGCGGAGGATTTCGAGTGGCCGGGAGGAGACGGGGCGAGCCGACCCCAAAGCCCCGTGGTGCCGTACACCGATGCTGTCCAATCTGACACACGAGACGCATACCCAGCGCCCGACCTGCCTCATCTGCCGGAGGAAACCTATGACACCAGCTCCACGGTTTCCTCCTCCCCAACATCGGAGGCCGATGACACCAGCTCCACGTTGCCCTCCTCAGTAGCATCGGAAACCGATGACACCATCTCCACGGCTTCCTCCTCCCTAACAACGGTGACACAGCTCAGTGCAGGGTCTGTCTCCTCCTGGACGGTGTCAAGCATCACCAACCCGTCTTCGTCTTCAGCAGGCACAGGTAAGGTTTCATAGAATTTACATTCCACTTTGACTCATAAGCAACCAAGTAAAATGCTTGCAAAAGAAGTGTTACAATATGCAGTCACGTCTTTATGATCCCGTCATTACAGTATAAGGTAATTATATACAAATTTAACGTTATATACCAAGATGCTGATTTTTTTTCGAAATCTATTTTTTATTGTCAGTGATAACTTGTGCTAACAATGGATGTCTAGTGTGGTTATCAAGCAACGCAAAGCAATTTTTCAAAGCAATTAAAATGGAAAATAAAATTGATGAGATGATCCTGTCAGTACTGTATGATACATCAATGTTGCACCAACTTAAAGGTGCTTATGCTTGTAACAAAATTTATGTAAATACAGCAGATTAGTATTGGATTCGTATAACCTTGCTCTGTTCTTTCATATGATTAATACAAAGTGTTGTCTGCTTTCAATGAGATACACTCCATACAGTTTGTTGCAAATTCAATCATATATCAGCATCAAATGGATATAGATTCTGCATGATATTGTTTATCAAGGGTTTAAGCAACTTGGTTTTACCCTAAGCTTGCAATATTCCTGAGTTTTTGTGTCTTATGCTTGCAAATTGTTCTCCATGTTGCAAACATTGCATATTTCAGTACACAGAGAGTAGTGAGAACCTCTATTCTAGTGTTTTTCAAGTGCTGTCTTATTCTTTATCACAAGCTATGTGTATCATACTCATAGGAAGCAGCACAAGTAAGCCTTATTCAATGCCTCAGAGATCGTGTTGTTCAACAATTTTGTTCTTCTTGTCAGTTAGTTAAAGTTCAATTCCTCCCACACCATAAGGTGTATAGGGTGGTGCCCATCCCCATTTCATAGCCCTGGGCTAATCTCCAAGCAGATCTATAGGTTGCGAAGACCGTATCAAACTGGCAGAAGAAGTACGTTTTGCAACTTCTTCCAGTTGGATACGGTCTTTGCAATCCATTGGGCCTGTTTGGAGGCTAGCCCTGGGCCACACTGTGGTGCAATCACTGCAGCAGGGGGCTAGTACACTGGCAGTGGAGTGTGTTTAACTTCCATACTGTTTCAGAAGTATGTACCATTTTTCTAAAGTCTTTGGTATGACTCAATGTGCCTCTTGTCCTAACCCAGGGCTTGAACCCGGGCCTTCTGGTCCAAGTAATTTGAACCAGATGTGGCAAGTACCAGAAGCGCAGACCACTATACTACAGGGACACTCTGTTCTTCTTGTCAGGCTTATATGAATTTGTTCTCTTAAGTACCTTAATTACTCTGGGAAGGAGGATGACCTCATGACGAGAGTATTAGAAATGCTTTTGTTTGCACATTCGCAGCTAGAACTCAGGATCCTGATTTGGTGTGTAACTTGGTATCTCGTTTGCCAGGCTGGGCGTGATGATGCACGGTGTCTTTTTTTGTACCGTAACTGCTTTTATCGTGCATCACCACACGCAATCTAGCAAACAATATGCCAAGTTACATACCAAAGCAGCGACGGGGTCGTTAGTTCTAGTTGCGAACGTCTGCATGTGAACCCTTTTTTTCGTACCAAACCCGGAAGGCTGGTGACCTCCTGACTTCTCCGTCGAACCACAAACGGCTATGCACATTTTGTGTTAGTGCAATTTGCACTGGTTGCCACTTAAGTGCGACTCTGGTCTGTGGCGGATTGAAGGTCTCATTCACAGGTTTTGCACACCATGTACTTAATGATTAAGAATTGCACCAAGAATTTGGAAACATTTTCCACTGTTTTTCAAATTGGGGGTCTCAAGATAAGGACAAAACCTCTCTAGACACACATTAATTAGTAACCACATGATAGTAACAAGTCCATTCTATTCTTTACAGAGACCCTGACTGACCCTACCCTACCAGTGAAGAGTAAGTACAACTTTAAGACAGGATGGTCTCAGCTCTATAAGCTTTATGCTTTGTCAATCATCTTAACTTGAAGCTCTCAGTGGACTGTAGAGGATCACCTTTAAAAAAGTCTGCTTAATGTGATGTTATATAGACTTTAAACTACTTGCCCTCTCTGAATTAACTACTGACTATTAGTATTATTGAATGTTTGTTTTTAATGTTTGTTTTATTTGTTATTGAAAACAGAAATTTAAAGCTGAGGTGCCGTAAAGGTATCTGTAGTAGTGTGAAAGGGGTGTATGATTCTAGCAATTGGTCTTTACTTACTGTAATTTGTCATTCTTTTCAATAACAAGATATGAAGCTCTTCACACTGTGTATCAATGGTAATGTTAATGTGGCTGTGAGGTTGTGGTAAAGCATTATATTTCAGCTGTCCTTCATAGTAAGACAGTATGACAACATAACCATATGTTATGACATTGTCTTTTGTTGTTTTTGTTGTGTAGAGACAGGCATCCCCAGGTGGATGTTGTGCGATCTCCAAGCTGCAGCCGAGCAGAGGGGGTACAGAATCAACCTTGTGGAAGGGTACATGAAAGGTGGATATGGCTGTGTACTTTTCGGAGACATCACCGCTAAGCGCCTCGTGCGGCACAAGCAAGTAATGGATGCTGCCATTCACAACGGTCATTCCAAGGTGAGTACAAGTGTGTATACAATCTGCAAGTTATCTGTGCTGCTACATGATGTATTTTAGGAGCTGTTGATTAAAAAATACATTGTGTAAAGCAAGGTTTACAAAATATTTTTCACCTTGATATTCCATTGAGAAAAATGATTCTATAGCCATCCATAGGAAAACAGTAGCCCTAAATTTGGACAGCTTGAACACAATGAAAATGTTGGTCAGCCCTACATCATTGTTGGTTGATTCATATAAAACTGCCCTTCCACCATGTATGATTGAGACATTGTAACAGTAGCCAATCAGAATGCAAGGTACCAATCATGTTGTGATAGCCAGGTGCCATTGACCCTGGAGTTAGAATGTGTGTTTTCCAGTAAGCCAAGTTACTGTAGAAATACATATGTTAATAGACATCCTGTGATGATATGTGTGATGGTGATCTGTGTGATGATGATGATGATGTGTGAAGATGATGTGTGTGGAGATGATGTGTGTGGAGATGATGTGTGTAATGATGATGTGTGGAGATGATGTGTGTGATGGTGATGATGTGTGGAGATGATGTGTGTGATGATGATATGTGTTATGATATCTGTGATGATGATGTGTGTGATGATGATGATGTGTGGAGATGATGTGTGTGATGATGATGATGTGTGGAGATGATGTGTGTGATGATGTGTTTGATGATATGTGTGATGATGATGTGTGAATATGATGTATGTGATTAGGCGTGTGATGATGTATGTGATGAAAATGTATCTAGAAATTGATTTGCATAATTGTTGTGTAAACGTCTTTCGCTAAAATATGCAACAGGCAACATTAACACTATTAAAAGAATATATTTATTTGATTGGTTTATTTGCATCACATATAGGAATAAATGTTGGCATGTGATACAGAATGACTATATCTTGCTCCTGCAGGTTGCCTACAAACTTATGCAACACAGCTTCGTTGTCGAAGGGAAGACTGTACGAGATCAATATCAGTGGTCGGCCATAAAGTCGGAACTTCAAGTCCTGAACAGGACGAGGGTCAAACCCCACCCCAATCTGGTAAGTTCTTCCGTAGTTGTGTCTTCTCTATATCCAGTCTATGTAAAAAGATAGTTGTGCAAAACAATTGTGAACGATTTAAATTGTTCACAATTGTCAAATAAGAATTAATCAGACCAAGCAGAACCCCATGGCAGCAGCATTATTTCTGTATTTACAGCTTGCTCTTAATTGATAGATACCTTAAGCTGATGATGGGAAAGCAAACAAATTGTTGCGAGAAGATCTTGCAGTACCACCTATGACTGAGCATTTGGTACGGAAACCAGGGCTCGAAATACTGGGTGCATGTGCACCTGTGTGCACCCAAAATTGGAGCTGTGCGCCCAATTTTGGGGTGCACCAGTGCACCTAGTCTTTTTTAAGGCTACAAGTACTATTGTACACTAGCATACAGGATATTCTTGAAATCTGAGTATCAGAAAAAGCATTATAACCTTTGTTTCATGTATGACTTGTTAAACATTTTGAAGTTAGCTATGGAATTACAGATGGAAGTTCTTAAGAGAGGCAGTAGGGTTTAGCTATGTAATTTTGGTTTGCTGACACTCAATTTTTAGGTTGGGTGCACCAGTGCACCTGTTCCCAAAAATGAATTTCGAGCCCTGGAAACGCTTTGCAAATTTTTCACAATACTTAATCAGACCAACTGGAGCCCCATGGAAGCAGTGTTAGACACCTTGAACCAAATAGCTGATGATGGGAAAGGAAAGAAATTGTTGCATGAAGGTCCCACTTCCACCTATTACAGTGTGTATTCAGTACAGACAGTAGGGGTTGTATGGATTTTTTTTAGTTTACTCCTAGCATCATACTGCAAATTTACAAAGTGATGCAGTTTGAAGGCAAAGGTATCCTCAAGTAGGTGATGCTGCATGAAGTACCACAGACAACCTAGCAGGAGGACAACCAATCTTCACTGTTCAGTAGCAAGGACAACGTAGCAGGAGGACAACCAATCCTCACTGTTCAGTACCAAGAACAGCATAGCAGGAGGACAACCAATCCTCATTACTTAGTACCAATGACAGCCAAGCAGGAGAACCAAGGCCCACTGGTCATTACCAAGGACAGCATATAGCAGTAAGACAACCAAACCTCACTGTTCAGTACCAAGGACAGCATAGCAGTTGGACAACCAAACCTCACTGTTCAGTACCAAGGACAGCATGGCAACAGGACAATCAAACCTCACTGTTTAGTACCAAGGACAGCATTGCAGGACAACCAAACCTCACTGTTCAGTACCAAGGACAGCATAGCAGTAGGGCAACCAAACCTCACTGTTCAATACCAAGGACAGCATTGCAGGACAACCAAACCTCACTGTTCACTACCAAGGACAGCATAGCAGTAGGACAACCAAACCTAAATGTTCACTACCAAGGACATGATAACAGGAGGACAGCCAAACCTAAATGTTCAGTACCAAGGGCAGCATGACAACAGGACAATGAAACCTAAGTGTTCAGTACCAAGGACAAAATAGCAGTAGGACAACCAAACCTCTGTTCAGTACCAAGGACAAAATAGCAGTAGGACAACCAAACCTCACTGTTCAGTACCAATGACAGCATTGCAGGACAACCAATCCTAATTGTTCAGTGCCAAGAACAACCTCGGTGGAGGACAACCAAACTTGACTGCTGTGCCATTATTACTAACCAAGGCAGATGAACTGGAACACTGTTTACTCAGATTAACTTTGTCAACAAAGTGTAGATGACAGTAACCTGGACACGACCACAGCAGCCTTTTTACAGTTTTTCCCTTCTTGTGTTTTACAGCTCAACTTGTACGATACGTGGGTCAACAACCATATTGCCATCTTGGTCTGCCCGAAAGCAGAAAGCGTCGACTTATCGTACTACATTGCAGAGCAGAAACCATGTGTGTGCCTTCCCCAGCTTGACTGCAGCTGCACAAGTGGCCTACCGGAGAGTGTTGCCAGGGCTCTCTTTTCACAGATAATAAACGGCCTGAAATACCTCCATGGTCGAGGCATATACCACAGGTAACTAGGGAAGCTCTTTTGACATAAACACAGTAAACCTTCCAACAAGGATACAGGTGTCAGGCAGACTAGCTTTTATTTTACAATTGGACAACAAAAATAGAAATGATAAAATCCTTAGGAAAGCTTTAATGGATTAATTTCTGACTGCTATTACAAGGTTCATTCATTTATTTTGTCATCATCATTTCTTATTCATCAGCATTTGATTTGATGACTTTCTTCGCTACACTTAGCTTTAGAACTTTTGTTATACTTTGTCTTGCAGAGTTTTACATGCTTTTATCAAACATTTTGATTTGTAGTCTAATTTGCTATGTTGAATTTGAGTTAGGAATAGCTTCCTTATTTCATTTACTTTTGTTGAAGAAGCAGTTTCCTTGTCCTCTCATTTAGAGATCTGAAGACAGAGAACGTACTGTTGGACCGATTTTACAAAGTCAAAATTTGTGGTGAGTGTAGGTGTAGGGATTTCATAATTAGCTCACTTAGGATACAGATAAACCTAGACAGATGCCTCCAAGTAGTTAGGAAAGTAAAGGAAATTCTAATTGAAAATGTTGTATCTTCGATAGTTGAAGGTCCACAATTTAGTTCTGACCACAGCTATGGATAAGTATAGATTCATACATTCAGCTGCTTGGAAAGGTCACCTGCTTATGATCATTGAAAATAAAAACATTTCAGTCAACATGGTGAAAAGTATTTAGGTAAATGCTGATCATGGTTAGGAACTTAAACTTGCGAGAAGAGAAACAAGCCCAACAGTGAGTTCCTTCCATGTCTGTATTTGATCAACCATAGATGCAACTACCCCTAATCATAAATGACACAATGACTTAACTTCAAGCCAAACGATATTTATTGTATTGCATTTCATAAGTGAGCAGGATTGGTGCGCAAGAATTTCACTTTGAAACATGAAGATTTACTTTTCAAACTCCTCTTTCAACAGACTTTGGGCTGGCTATCAAGTACAGACGACCTCTTGGGCACTTCAAGATCTGCAGGGACCGTGTTGGGACTCACCCAAACATCTGCCCAGAGGCGTTGCGGGGTCATCGTTACTCCCCGAAGCAGGCTGATCTCTTTGCCATGTAAGTACAGTCCAGCATTACCGGTAGAGAGTGTCTACAAACCTTCAAGGATTTAATATTATCCACATTGAAGATCGTTTAAGAGGGAAAGAAAATTTCTGAAGCTCCTGCTTTAAGGACACTGATCAGATGTTTTGTATGGTTGGGGTACAGAATGAAGCACAAAATAGCCACATTGATCATCCAAAAATCAAATATTGGTATGAAGATGTGTTCCATGGAATTAATGATGACCAACATCAGTTACGGTGAGTTACCCAGAAATAGATACTTATAATAATGATATTGAAATGATAATCAGTGCTAGCTGTGGCAATCACCGTCTTAATCTGGTTGAAAGCAATCCCCAGTGTGAACATACAATTGAATCATCAGTCTGAAGAAACATCAGTCCCTTTGATGTGCACATGCATCTAAACTTTAACTGTGAACATCTTAGCAACCACCTGAGTCTGAACACATATCTAAATTACTTCAGTTGCTGGCCCCACTAGTATAAACAAGCATTTGAATTACAGTGTTAACATGCATGACAATGTACACTTTATCTCAAACAGTAGC
The DNA here is from genome assembly GCF_035083965.1 of Branchiostoma lanceolatum. NCBI lineage: Eukaryota > Metazoa > Chordata > Leptocardii > Amphioxiformes > Branchiostomatidae > Branchiostoma > Branchiostoma lanceolatum. Next base: position 14,926,300 of record NC_089727.1, read on the forward strand.
CGTCATCAGTAAGAACTATAATGTGACAATAAGTTACAAAGAATACCACCACTTTTGTTGCATCAGGGGTACGTTGTTACACCACCTGACGGTAGGACGAAGGTTCTACAACGTGCCGTGCCATGAGACAGATAACGCCCAGACCAAAGCAATCTTTAAACAGATGCACAGGTGGAGAGGCCGACCCCCCATCAGCCAGGAGTTTGTCTCCTCGGGTAAGAAACCACACAACTCTCACTTGTCTGTTTGCATCCCAAGCCCTACAGTGGTCTGTAATATTCTGCATGAATGTTATTGTTATATCACTAAATTAAAATGTATATCAACTGAACATTTTTCCCCCCTTAAGTTACACTTAATGCCTTCCACCCTAGCTTACCCAACTTTTATCACAGTAATTTGTATTCTATGTATTAAACATACATTATTGAATTTATTGCATTTTGTACCTTTTTATATATTTCAGAGTTAGCTAAACTTATCTATGCCCTCACTAACGAGGAGGGAAACAGGCGGCCCAAGCTGAAGGCTGTCAGAAAGTCTTCATGGCTCCTGGACAAGGAGACAACTCCCCCCTACCTGATGGACGTTGTCTGCGCTGCACATTGCCGGAAAGTCCTTACGATCAAGCTGGGGAAAGTAAAAGATCCGGAGAAGTTGCAAAGGATTAGGCAGCTCCTTACCTCCATGGGCACTGGAGAAAAGCCTCTTAAAGGCGGCGCATCAGAAAAAGAGGGAGACACTGACAACATCGAGGACGGACACAGCCGCACCCATGCTGGATCGTCCAATCATCACTTGTAATAGAGGGGGCACTGAATCATGGATAAAACTGGGAGAAATGGTAGGAATATTTTCCTTTTAGTTAACGCTTAGTTCAGATCAGATAAACCTATTATGTTTGGGTAGAAGATAACGTCTGAATGGAAACTGTCAGAGATTTTGGAATGGGCATATATGACAGAAGATATGGATCTTTTTGAATCCTTCATTTTTATGTGCCTTCAATAAGGTCACATGATCTTGAGCAGTTTATGATAAATACAAACAATCCCAGCTTTAGAGAAATGAAATAATTCCAACAACTTTGTCATTTTTCTTCCAGATAAAATCTACACCAAAGGGACAAAGGGACAAGACTGCAAAAAACTCCATTGACAGTTAACATGATAGCTTATGTTAGCCTCATTTACTTGAATAATGCAAAGTTTGACTGCAACCTAAAAGATCCTGAGCATGACATTAAACTGCTTCCAAGTAGCGGGAGAAGGCTTGTGGGAGGGGCCAGTAAGTCCCAACTGGCCTCATGAAATGCCCACGGAAGACTAGCTACTGAACCCCTCTGAACCCACGTGCACTGAACTCCCTATCTAGATCTGAGCAGGTCTATGCTGAAATGCAAAGACCTCCATAGAGCAGGTTACAACCTGCAGAGCAATGCAAGGACCTCCAGTGAATTCCCCTGTATTTGAAGAAGAGAAAGCTCAAGGCCTGCAGAGCAAGGAACTCCTGTGAATTGCCCTGTATTTGAATAACAGAGAGTTCAAGGCCTACAAAGCAAGGAACTCCCGTGTATTCCGCTGTATTTGAAGAAGAGAGCAGTTCAATGTCTACAGAGCAAGAAACTCCTGTGTATTCCGCTGTTTTTGAAGAAGAGAGAGTTCATTAGGCCTACAGAGCAAGGAACTCCCGACGTGTATTCCGCTGTATTTGAAGAGGAGAGCAGTTCAAGGCCTACAAAGCAAGGAACTCCCATGTATTCCCCTGCATTTGAAGAAGAGAGCAGTTAATTTTTAGGCCTGCAGAGCAAGAAACTCCTGTGTATTCCCCTGTATTTGAAGAAGAGAGCAGTTCAAGGCCTACAGAGCAAGGAACTCCTGACGTGTGTATTCCCCTGTATTTGAAGAAGAGAGAGTTCAAGGCCTACAGAGTAAGGAACTCCAGTGTATTTCGCTGTATTTGAAGGAGAGAGTTCAAGGCCTGCAGAGTAAGGTACTCCCGTGTATTCCCCTGTATTTGAAGAAGAGAGAGTTCATTAGGCCTACAGAGGAAGGATTTACTCCAGTGTATTCCACTGTATTTGAAGAAGAGAGAGTTCACTTCAAGGCCTGCAGAGCAAGGATTCCTGTACATGTGTATTCCGCTGTATTTGAAGAAGAGAGAGTTCAAGGCCTGCAGAGCAAGGAACTTCTTTGTATTCTGCTGTATTTGAAGAAGAGAAAGTTCCAGGCCTGCAGAGCAAGGAACTCCTGTGTATTCCACTGTATTTGAAGAAGAGAGAGTTCAAGGCCTGCAGAGCAAGGAACTTCTTTGTATTCTGCTGTATTTGAAGAAGAGAAAGTTCCAGGCCTGCAGAGCAAGGAACTCCCGTGTATTCCGCTGTATTTGAAGAAGAGAGAGTTCACTTCAAGGCCTGCAGAGCAAGGAACTCCTGTGTATCCCCATGTTTAGATCTAAAGAGGAGAGCAGGTTACAACCTGCAGCCTGGACAGTTGAGCAGGGAGGACAACACACCCATGTTGAATAGGGAAGAAGAGTAGATCAGGAACATTGAGCCATGTCAGCAGGCTATAGCTGAAATGGACACAAAAACCCAAAGCCATCAAAAAGAAAAAAAAATCATTAAGACATCATCAAGCTACACAACAAATATTGGCCTGGACAGTATGAGTGTGTCACTGAGTTCTCTTGAAGTGTACACCCCTGACTGGAAGGCACTGAGTTGTGACAACACGTCACCACAGCCTAGACATCTGACCAGAGAGGACGATGGACAGGACCAATCACCCGGTGAGTGGTGTAGGGTAGGGAACCAAACTACAAACAATGGTGAGTTTTGTACTGTAGGGAACCAGCAACTTCATATACCTGGTGAGTTTTGTAGCCGAGCAGGTAACTAAAGCTTTAAACATGGGATTTACTTGTGGTGTTAGGAACTAAACTTTAAACATCTGGTGAATTTTGTAATTTAGGGAACCAAAACCTTCACATACCTGGTGAGTTTTGTAGATAACGGAACCAAGAGATCATACACCAGGTCGGTTTTGTAGCGTAGGTTTGCCCACTGCTGGAGACAAGCTGCCCAACTTGTCTCGGCCTCTACTGAGTCAGACATATTTTTTATTTTACAAAGTTGCTGCAGGTTTGAAGCCTCTGATGATGTAGTGGTTCTTAGGCACCTTGCTGTAAAGTGTACAATTAGGATGAGAACAGAGACTATATAATTATAGTTATTTTACCCAAAGAAAAGCTAGTATTTAATCCAGTATTGCACTTTGCACCCCTGTGACTTGATCTTCCATTTCCCCTGTTTTGTACAGGTGTCAGCCTCCCTTTCATAGGATATGGGAAAGGTGATCTGTCTGATGCTGCCCTTAATCACTCAACATTCCTGACGGGGACATGGGCACAGAATTACCACAGGTGAGTTTTGTATCTGCAATGTAAATGGTTCCTACTGCTTTAAGTAGAAGAGCAAAAAGAGCCTTGGGAAGAAAGAGATAATTGTTCTTGTTACATGACTGATGGATGACTGAGGGAGTAATGAGTGATTGTTTAGTGTAAGTGTGTAACTGCCTTTCCAGAGACAGAAAAGCTGACTGAAGAAAACTGTAGCAGCTACTTTCCTGTTGTCTAACAGTTTGTTCTATCCATGATGCATACCAGCTACAGCTAGGAACCAAGTGTGTGGGGAAGACATCAGACATAGTGACCTTTTAACAGCCCAGCCAAAAGTAAGAAGTCGGCAGAACCAAGCAGTGGCAGATGACTGGTCGTGCCTTGCTGAAGGACAAGAAGTCACAGAAATGTCACTGTGACAACAGTAAACCTCTCATCTCCCGACTAATGTGAGTTGGGTGTAACAGCGGGTCCCAATTTGATTCTGGCCGTATTCATGATATTTATTGGCAGTGAATCATGTAACTACATGTATGATTGTATATTTCATGTAAAACTATCTTGTTGTACATTACGTCTGTGCTAGGCCGTTTTGTATATTATTAGCATAATGTGTTCATCTAGATATAGTTAGTTAGCTAATGTATGGTGTTCTTTGATCGGAAAAATACATTTCACACATTATGCGCTGTTCTTTATGGTGTACTGGTGCCAGAAATAGCTTATCAAAATCAAGTTCAGCGGCTCTTGTCGCAGAAATGCTGATGTTGCACACTAGTATTTGCTTTATCTAATGAAGAAGATTACATATCAGACCACAAACGAAACTTACATGGGGCTTTAAGAGATCTAATCCGGACTTCAAGCATGGTTCATGGAAATGATAGTTATATGTCATTATGGATACCAAGGGTTAAAATGGGTATGAGCCTGAGTTAAAGATCAGTATTGTGTTTAAGGAAGCACCGTAGCAAAGTAAGTGCTATAATCCTCTATCGGAGATGTATTTTAAACCCATGAAGGGAAGAATTAAAAGTAGACAGAAAAGAAGTTCATAGCCTTTGTCTTGTATATATTTTAAATACATAAATTATTTTATATTAATCTACATTTGACTCTCTTGAACATTCGCTAGCCTGGAATCCGTCCTGTCCTAATCATTGTTCAGTCCTCTAATCGTTTCAAAGACTTTCTGGCATAGAAGCAACAGAGCTAGACTAGTGTTGGTGCTAGGGTATAATCTATACCACTGCAAATTTCTACACTACTTGTATTTCTATCTGTCTCTTTCACTTGTGGTCTAGAGACCAAAAAGAACAAATGGGTAAATTATGTTGATGCACACATGGGATTATGACTAAGACTGAACAAGCCTGCTTGGACTGAATATGTAATTTTCTATGGCAAACTGAGATATTGTTTTTGAGCCTCCTTAACATATGATGCTTGAAATGAATGTACACACAGGTTCACATTACACGTGTATTATCACATATTCATAGGTGAAAGTTTGATAACAGATATGTATACTTTTCTTGATCTCTGAGCATTTCTTCTTTGAAATGAAAACATACATTGCATTCCTTTAAAATAGACTCTGTGCATATATGTATAACTCGATAAAGAATGCAAAGTGTCCATGATTATTCAAATCAGCAATATGAGCTCTTACAGTGTCAGAATATCTGCATCCGGTTACCGCTGATTTCCTACAGCGTACCCGAGAAATGTCAAGAACTGCAAAGGGCGAGACCATGTGCTCCCCCAAAAAATAGAAATTAAAATGGAACGTGCGAGATTTCTAGCTGCACAGTCTAATACCACATTTGCAATGTATGACAAAAAGAGTGAGAAATCAGATAAAACGTTCAGGAATATATCTAAATGTGAAAATGTTATATATTTCAGATAGAAATTGCAACCCCTAAGAGAGCCTAATTTCATATCATTCAAAACCGGAAGTGACAAAAAGGTCTGTATCTTGCTAACGGAGCGACTTCCACTCTGAAATTTCGGCTTTTTGGGAATGGCGAAACGTAAAGGGGTTGAAAATCCATACAAAGTTTTGTTACTTTAATCGCTCTGGTGCCATAATTGGAGTATATATGTGTCGAAAATGTGTAATCAATGTGTAGATTGAATGAAATCAAATGAAAAGGCAAAGTCTACAATGTTTACCAAGTAAAATAAATATCCACTTTAGGTTTGTTTCTTCTTCTATTCACTTGACGAGGCATAAAACATACGTGTATAAAAAGTGTGTCTTGTTGCATGCTATATGTTAAAAGCTTTCATGAACAATTCTGCACTTGCAAATTTGTTCAACTTCTATATCAAAGATCTTGCAAATATTTAGTCTTGAGCATTTCATAGTGACGGACAGGTTTGCTGCACATCTTCCAGTCGCTGGGTGGCGTCTTTCCTAATCACGTCATAGCACCTGCTTCATTCCAAGTTTCTATCGCCAGTAGAAGTTTGGGGCCATTCCACCTCGATCGTGTTTCTTTTGGCTTCAAGCCTTTCTCCTCCGTGGTGTAACGTTGGGTAACATAAATTCGCGGGGTACTTAAATTCGGGATTTTTCGAAAACGGGGTATTTAGGGATATGTGCTAGATGCAACATAAGTAATACCGCTAGAAATGCAAACCTGACAGACTTACGTATTCAGAACACTGTCTGAAAAGCTTCGATAAGCATGGATTATAAGGCGACGAGGTCAAAAACTCTCCGTCCCTTATTGGAACAGTCTGAGGGCTTCGTGGGAGAAGTACACAACATGGTTGTCGGCTGGTTTATAAGAAAAATGTCACATCCGCTTCCTGCTAAACACAATTATTTACAAGACAACTTATTACAATCTCTTTTGCTAACCTGCAACTGGATTCTAAGTGTGATTAATCATCAAAACTCCTCTCTGTTGCTACAACCTACGGCACGTGTATTTTCCCGCCGCCATATTGTTAACCAGAATCCTGTTGTCAAGCAGACGACAAAGGTTTGTGAGGAACACTTTTTTGTCTAAATGCTGCGTGTGATAGTGGACTGAGGAAGATATTTTCCTCAAAGTTTGCTCCTAACACAACAAGGAACACATGGACATAGTAGTATTACCATTGCTACGGCATCCAGCTAACTTTCCATGAATAATGTAACGTTACACGTTGCCCGATGATGACGATGGGCCGACTTTGAGTGAAGTTCTACCGACTCAACACACGGCTTGTTCCCGAACTGGCCTGATGTGTGCGGTACGGCCGTTTTTTCGTGTATTTTTTTTACTTGGACACGTCTATATCCATAGCACTCTCCTCAAGCCAAGGATGGAACGAATAGCTGCTGTATAAAATGTGATTAGCGGTAAGATATTCAAGACGAATCTTCTCTCCCGAATTAATGTGCCCCCCTGTCCGACAGCACTGTCATTCTGCGTGCGGCGGACGGTAGTTTTAAGTTGAATTATTATGGTGTCAGCACGACTAGAGAAAAAATCTACCATATATATGATTAGTGCAAAGATAGTACATGATACTGACAGAATTATAGAAAAAAAGGATGGTTTATTGTTCTGCTAGATTGATTTCAGTCAACCATTATCGGAAAAATCCCGAATTTATGTTACCCAACGTTATATCTGGAAATACATTTGATCGAAACATACATACACGTTATCATTCCATGTAAGCCCGCGTGCAAACTCCTCTTCTAGCCTATTTGTACAAGGCTAATAAGCGGAAAAATTCAAGCAATTTCGAGTAAGCAACTCGCTGCGGTACAAGAACGCCACTATTACTTAGCGGAATGAAGTAGAACTGCAACTAAACCTGTCAAGGCAGCAGAACACAGTTTTTCGCCTTTGGGGATTTCTATAGTTAAGGACCACAACATGACCGACATCGATACCGATGAAATTACAGTAGGGTACCCTAAAATGTAATTAACACACTGAAGTCGAGGGTACAATCGATAAAATAATAGTAAACGAAAAAAAGTTATGGTTCTGTTACATTTTGACGCTTCCTGCCTACTCACCCCAGCAGTCAGTTGTAAAGGTCCGCCCATTCGTACGCCGACTAACCAAACTTCATAATCTTATTCGTACGATCCAAGAGCCGGCTTATTGTACTACTGTTCAGTAAAGATGATGTCTCGCTGGCTTTCACGGTACTTTTTTTACAAACTGTTCAAAGATTTCGGACGTACTATTTCTTATACCGCCCAGTCGCGGATACATACTGTGCTGTCCGGTCTAGAGGTAATGTGAATGCTGATTGGTTTTCTTGATCTACATACGGATAATACTCACAATATTACCGCACATCAGACACTGTTGTGTACTGATTGGTCAATGTAGAATTTTTGACCAATCAATGTGCAGCTATTATATTTTGGCGCCCTCTGCCTACTCACCCCAGCAGTCAGCTGTAAAGGTCCGCCCATTCGTACGCCGACTAACCAAACTCCATAATCTTATTCGTACGATCCAAGAGCCAATTTATTGTACTACCGTACAGTTAAGATGATGCCTCGCTAGCTTACACGGTAATTTTTTTACAAACTGTTCAAAGATTTCGGACGTACTATTTCTTATACCGCTCAGTCGCGGATACATACTGTGCTGTTCGGTCTCAGGGTACTGTGAATGCTGATTGGTTTTCTTGATCTACATACGGATAATACTCACAATATTACCGCACATCAGACACTGTTGTATGCTGATTGGTCAATGTAGAATTTTTGACCAATCAATGTGCAGCTATTATATTTTGGCGCCCTCTGCCTACTCACCCCAGCAGTCAGCTGTAAAGGTCCGCCCATTCGTACGCCGACTAACCAAACTCCATAATCTTATTCGTACGATCCAAGAGCCAATTTATTGTACTACCGTACAGTTAAGATGATGCCTCGCTAGCTTACACGGTATTTTTTTTTACAAACTGTTCAAAGATTTCGGACGTACTATTTCTTATACCGCTCAGTCGCGGATACATACTGTGCTGTTCGGTCTCAGGGTACTGTGACTGCTGATTGGTTTTCTTGATCTACATACGGATAATACTCACAATATTACCGCACATCACACACTGTTGTATGCTGATTGGTCAATGTAGAATTTTTGACCAATCAATGTGCAGCTATTACATTTTGGCGCCCTCTGCCTACTCACCCCAGCAGTCAGCTGTAAAGGTCCGCCCATTCGTACGCCGACTAACCGAACTTCATAATCTTATTCGTACGACCCAAGAACCGGTTTATTGTACTACCGTACAGTAAAGATGATACCTCGCTGGCTTTCAGGGTAATTTTTTTTACAAACTGTTCAAAGATTTCGGACGTACTATTTCTTATACCGCTCAGTCGCGGATACATATTGTGCTGTTCGGTCTCAGGGTACTGTGAATGCTGATTGGTTCTCTTGATCTACATACGGATAATATTCACAATATCACCGCACATCACACACTGTTGTATGTTGATTGGTCTGTGTAGAATTTTTGACCAATCAATGTGCAGCAATCATGAAGCATTAGTCAACCTGTGGCATTTATTTCATTGACTGCTAGGGGTCGCTCTTAAATATCTAATGTAAAATCGTATTGCCAACATTACTTACGTGTCGTTCTGTCGTAATCCGCATAGTGACGCCCTTGACACTTAGAGAGTAAGGGTGACGGTTGCCCGATTGCAGCCAATGTGTTGTTTTCTATTTTGAGCGGAGAGAAGTTGGGAAACTATGCAATGAAAGGTAACTTTGGCGGCATAAAAAGGCTTTTATGGCTTCTAATCTTACTACTTACCTAAGAAATGGTTGCCTGGCGTCATGCAACTCATTGAAATCGTCTTGACTTGCCATGAACGTAGTGTTGATCCCAGCCGAGGCGCCTCTGTATGTGTTGAACCGTAGATAATCCCATTCATCATTCAAGAATCAACCAAAAGACAATTGATTGACTTATTATTGATAAGTAACGTTATGATCTAAAGTACCCTGTTCATACGTACACGCCCTAGTGCTGATTCGACATCTAGCTGCAAACAGAGGCAGGCCGTCGGTTGATTGCAGTCGTCGCCCCCTTCCGCCAAACAAAACCGTAACTGTTGTGCTGGTTACTGTATATGTTATAACTGGTCATGAAAAAATATTGAAAGTGATGATGAAATGGTACAGTCAATATATATGAATAGAATAAATCTTTATTCCATATCATACACATTTTGAAAGACATAGTACATGTGACTTACCCATACGGTGCTAGGTAGTGCTGCGTACCGGTACTGTGTACCGGTATTGTACCGGAAAAACTGATTAGGTACAGGTCCATAATACCGGATCATGAACTACCGCTACTGTACCGATATAAATTTACACCAAGTATTTGCTTATTTTGTGACTGATCTCCTGACCTCATGGCTTAATACAACACCACACGTGACTAAAGTGACACCTTGGAGCAGCATAACATGTTGTTATGCAACATATCATTCACGCAGGCCGAGGGTTTTGATAGCAAGGCCAAGGGAGTTTGGCGGTAGGAAACCTAGTTTTCTTCTTTGAATAAAGATACCGACATTATTGAAGGAGTTCAGAAGAACACATGTTAATTTTTCAAATTGTTCATGTACAGGTACAGGTCCGGAGCTGTACCTACATGTAAACCTCTGTACTGGCACCTGTACCTGATGTTACGTTTAGGTACGCAGCACTAGTGCTAGGGAATACCTAGCAGTGGTGCAGGTTTGGTGCAGTGTACTCTCCAAGCAGAGGAGTGGGTCAGGCTGGTTTTTTATGTGTTTTTAGGTGTTTTTGTCAAGCTTTCTATTTTGTCCCCTTTTCGCTATGTCGCCGTGTTTTGGACAAAATGCCTGAACTGAACACGTTAAAAACCAACCGGACCCACACCTCTGCTTGGAGTGTAGTGAGACTGTCCCATCTGTTTATTTATATGCCCCACCTGTTTATTTATACATGTACACTAAAACACACACACACACACACACACACACACTAACATGCACACACTGACACACACATACATACACTAAAACACACACACTAACATGCACATATTGACACACACATGCACCCACTAACATGCACACTAACACTAATGCGCGCACACACACACACACACACACACACACACACACACACACACACACACATTTAAATACACACACTAACCCTACAGGATGTACATGTACAGCTCAGCATATGGTGGCCCCAGGATGTACCCAAACTTCAAAAGTTTGATACACAACAGTCAATTTCCATTGGGAAGACCTTATGAAGGGGTCCATCTGTGTGCATGCTGTACAGAGAGACCATGTGTAGGACTCTGTCTGTGTCTACATCCTGTGGGGTATAGAGATACATGGCATGTTATCACTGTAAAATGGGAGGGGGTTGTAAGACAGGCTTTGGGATCAGAGCATCTCAGGGAGGCTATGTGCAAGGGCCTGTGTGACATGTCCTGTGAGGTGGGGAATTACATATAGGACTGGTCTTGTTACTGATTGTAAAGGGTGTGGAGGAGGCATGGGGAGGCAGTCGCTGTGTATCCTGTTCTTTAACCTTGAAGCCTGCAAAGCCACTGAATACCTTCTCCTTTTCAAAGCACCACTTACCATCATTATATATCAAAACTTGCTGGGCTCACATTGCTGTGATTTTTTCTTACAAGAAGAAAATATTGGACAAGGTATGGAATCCTAATACTGTGTTCAGAGCTTTTTTTGTGTCATTGAACTAAATATTTAAAAAAAAAAAACGTATTACTAAGTGGAATTCTATAAAGCATGATGTGAAACTATCACAAGATTATGATGATGATATGTTGAATCAGATGTGAAACAGCATAGCAAGACGATGGTAGATAGTGAAATGCCAGAATTTTGATTAAGCCTTAACAAGGAGCACAAATCTGCATTACTTTTCATCAGTAATCATGTCCTTGGTGCTACTTCATGTGCTGCATTGGTGGGAAAAATAATACTGGTAATAATATAAGAAAATCCCACAGACTTGAAAACACTGATAGTTAAGGCTGCCACAAAGCCACATAACGCGTACGTCTATTTCAGTCCCCTCTAGCTTTGATCTCACCAGTCTTTGTAAATGTAGATCACAGATGTTTTCCCTTACCTTCTGATTGAAACCTTGACAATGAAGACCTACATGTATGTGCCACGTAAATCATCCTATTCAAACACCAATTCTGAACAGTTTGACAGATAATTCTAAGATATTGTTAAAAAATGTACACAAAATCTGCAGGAAAGCTGGGATAAATCATCAATATTTCGTTTATTTTGATGACAGTGCTTGAGAAGGAGAGGTGTCTTTGCCAGTTATGGCTAAGTTGACATAAATTAACTTGGAAACAAACTCATACCAAGGCTCAAACAAAAATACGTAGCAGTCATGACCTTGCTATATAAAACATTAGGTTTTCAATCTAGTGAAAAATAACAATTAAGAAGGCATTATGAAACGCAACAGTTGCAATCCATTGACCAATGATTTTCTACAAACAACAAGTGGGTAGTAGTGGGGAGAACGTAGGCCATCTCTGCCTTCATGGTCTCAATCCACGGGACAGGTAGCTGGGGATCTGCCAAACTTCCAAGTCTTCAGTGCAACCACATCTAACATCTAAGTTACTGGTGACAATTTCACTGTATGTTCTCATTTGTCTACACAACATGTTTATCCTTCAACAAACATTGTTACATGCCAAGTCCATCAATTTCAAATCTATTATACAAATGTCAAATTTTCCTGTCAAAGTTGGGGCTTTTTACGGCTGGACTTCTTTTTTGTTGATATCTGTTCTGGGGATGATTGTGTTGATTGTGGGTCTGTGTGTTCTTGCCTGTTGTCTTGGATCTCTGTGCCGTAGGCCTCGGTCCGTCTTATCATTTGATTATAGGCTGCAAACACAAGGGACGAAAATTGTGCTTACCAAGAATCAAAGCAAGGATGTTCAATATATAGCACTTCTGAACTGCTATCGTTGGAGGTGAATAATTATAACTCCTGTTCAATACACAGTATCATAGTATGTATTGAACAGGAGGTATAATTATTCACTTCCAACGAGCAAGGTGTTTTATATCCCCCACACCTACATGTATTGAGACTACAGAATATTGTAAATGACAACAAGGTGGAACAATACAAGACAATAATCATTGTGGTTTGAGTGTGATGGACAGAGACACAGATGTTGTGGAAGAGTAGAGACAGTTCAGACGTACCGTAAGGGAAGTACTTGACATTCAGCTGTAGCTGTTGTGCAGATGCCATCACTCCCACTGCCTGAAAGTAGCAAGGTAGAAGATGGGCATTTAGTGAATTTAGTACCGTTGTCTTGGGGATAGAAACGGGTGCTTAATTTGATTTACCGGAACACATCTTACTGACTCAAGTCAAACCTCTAGCTTTTCATCATAGATGCACACTACATGCATTTGAATACAATATAGTACTACATTTATTTAATTTTTTGTAGTCCTATTTATATTTTGCGCATACACTTAAGTCATCATCAGCTATAGTCAGAGAAACGTCAACATGATGAAGAATCTCACATCCAGAGCATTGAATGATCATTAGCCCCAATAACAAAAGAGGAATGAAAGTTAGAATCCAAATTATAGAGTAGAGTAGAGTAGATCCATTCGGCCAGGTAGGAAGATCGTGTTCCAATTTAGGCCGCTCATCCCTTTACTGGATCGTGATTCCGGGCTTGTGAGGGCAGTCTAGTGCTTTGTAGTTGTAGATCACTGGGTGGTGTTGCATGTGTTTGTCGAGTCTGTTTTTAAAAGTGTTCACTGTTGGTGCCTCTACGACTTCTCTTGGTAACCTGTTCCACCACGTTTTCATTCTATTCGTGAAAAAAAAGGCTCTCTTGTTCCCTTTGGAGGACATAACTGTTAGCTTCAGGTTGTGGCCTCTCGTTCTCTGCCCGGTGTTAAAGTGGAAGAGTCCAAGGCAGCAAAAGAACAAAAGCAAGGAATGATGACTTACTGCTTTGTGGTCCATCTCTTCAAAGTCAAAGCCATTTGCAGACAAGATCTGTAAATTATCATATGACTATTAACATTTAGTACAACTGCAAAATGTTTTTGTACAATCCATTGACCATCAGATTCCCATACTCTAAGGTAACCATCTACCTGTATTTGATGATGATGGATTATCTTGTTCAGATGCTAAAATGTTATAATTATGAAAAAATGCTACTTTAAAAAAAAATCCAATGTAACAGTAAACACTTCCCAATTATCACTGGTCTCTACTTTTTTTAAATCATGTATGTTTGGTGTCATCGTGGAGTTTCAAATCAAAGATGTTCCCCTTTGTTTTGCCCTGCCAAATCCCACAGTGTTCAAGCTGTGCTTCTGAATTGAACCTCTTTAGTGTCCTCCATAAAATAGTTCAAGTTCAAATCTGACCTGATCTCCCTCCTTCAGTCCTTGATTTTCAGCATCAGTCCCAGGTTCCACCTGGAGAATGGAACACAATCATGTCATTACTCATACACCAGGTCATGGGGTCGGATTATAATGATCTACATGTACAACACTTTTTCAATAAGAATGGCAATGACAAATAAAGTTTTGTGACCAGTCTGCTTCTAAATAATCTGCAAATTCTGTTTCTTTTATGCTATTGTTTTTAGAGAACCATGTAAAAATATTTGGGCAATTAAAACCTGGTAGTATGGTCACATTAGTTGCTCACGTATCCCTTAATGGTGAAGAAATACAGTATGTAAAGATCAGTAACAAGCTTGACAATACCATGTTAATTTAAATGTAAACATTTCCAATACCAACCTGTGAGATGAAGATGCCTGTTCCAAAGTCTTTCCCTCCTCTGGCAACAAAGCCCAACTGAAAACAAAATTAAATGTATACTACAGTGTCTTGAATACAACAAAACAAAACGTCAATAAAAAAAAGTTTGCAAACAAGACTTTATCTTCAAGGAATTTTCTCTCAATTCTTCTGATGTTACATAAGGACATTGTAAGGCATTGAGATTCAGATTGATAGTTTCCCAACTCTACTGTTGAATGTTGACTATGCATTAAAGGGACATGTGACAGTTGAATATGCCAGAAATAAGTTCACCTTTAAGGTTTGTCTATGAAAAGTATCTATTTCCTGATGAATCCAATTTAGTTTGCTGAGTATGTTTTCTTTAAAAATTCTTATAGTTGTCCCCGTTAAAAGGTGAAAGCACTGACTTACATGTATGACTCCATTGAAATGTTAAGATTAATTCCCTTTAGCCCACCTGATTAGTCTCTGGGTCTCTCCTGATCTTGAGTGACCTTGGCAGGGCAGGGGTCAGGTCACTGCTGTAGTCAGGGTGGCGAGCTTGCTGTAAATGAGGGCAGGTTGTGAGTCTACCTTAGCCTATACACCTAGCCTGTTGTTGCTTACCATGCATGCACCCATCAATGTTAACAAAGACTAGAGAGTTTGATGCCCCTGATAGAAGGCATCTTATGTCTTCTAAACATTAAATACAGGAGCCTTGGGGACAATATACATGTAGAATGATAAACATCAAAGCTAATTTTACACACAGTACATACAATTTATCTTCCCTAGAAGGCTAATGATAATGTACCATTTTAGAACTGGCCAGTAAATCCACAAAATAATACAACATCAACATTTAACGTCAACGTAAACATAGCAGACAGAGTATGTCCTATAATGGCTTTTCATTATCCGTATGTTTGATTGGAATTCCACCAGGGTACATAATTCTGCAACCTTGCAAAGATACGTCCAAACAGGTCTCCAAGCCAACGTCCCCCACTCCTGTATTATATCTAAACTGTGCATACTTGGTGGGTGTTGCAATAGACAACTACCAGACCCACTGTCTTTCAGAGTGGTGGATTTATGTAACCCGGCAGATTAATGTAGATAATTGAGGTTACAGGTCCTGACCTCTTCCGGTGGTATCCATGGTGGGGGGTGCTCGTACTGGGGCAGCATCACTCTGATCTTCCTCTCTGCCATTATCATCATCGACACTTGCTGTAATGGCCAAGCTCTGAAATCTCAGGGTGACCTAGCTTGGATTACAAAAAGAGACATTCAAACAACATATTGAGTTCTAACATCTAACATAATTCCACCAGGGTACATAATTCCACCACCCTGAAAAGATACGTCCAAACAGATCTCCAACTCAATGTCCCCCTGGACTCCCCCAGTATAATGTACTCCTGTAACGTTATATCTAAACTGTACAGTCATGTGCATACCTGGAGGTGCTGCACTAGAATTCTCTCAAACACACTGTTTTTCAAAGTGGTTTATTTATGCAAACCAATGGATTAATGTTAACAGAGGTTACATATCATCCCTTATATCGCCATATCTTGCATATATGTATATGTATACAAATGTACACGTATATTGGTACAAATATGCAAATTCCCCATCTTGCATTGTTTTCAATGGTAAAAACATAAAAAGAACTGCAACATAAAACTCAGAGAACTGTACTTTGGACATGTTGGAGCCCCTTCATTAAAAGAAAGTTACTTTTCAGTGATTGTCCTGACAGTCACAATGCACAGGTGGTACTACGTCAATATTTGACTTGTGACTCAGTGTAAATATTGGGCCCCCCATACCTTAATGAAATGCTGAAAGGAAACCTGACAATGTACAACTGTGAACAATGACAAGGCTGCAATATAACATGACTTCCAGTGGGTTTAGGGTTGCAGCATACTCAGACAAAATGCTATAATTTACCTGCTTTATTAGGGACCAAAAATTAACACCATTTAATAAAGAGGAAACATCTTTAAAATGCTTGATCTGGTATGCACAAGACAATGCATAAATGGGAGACTGTTAGATGTCAAATATGTAGTTCACACCTGTAAGCTTGTTCACATACCATGCCGTGCAGGCGAGGTATGCACACTTAAAGGTAGTCATCGTGTCATCCAACCACACACACCTCATGAGTACTTTGTAAGAAGAATCTTACAAGCCATCATTCTATCAGCACATTCTCAGTCAACTGGATAGAATTAATCCTGATGCACATACTGTTTCGATGACTTATTTTACAAAACCTGTCGGTAACTGTTACGCTCTACAAATAGCATGCATACTATTTTTAGAAACCCATACAATGAGCAAACATTGTTGTCATTTCAGAACTGTTCAGACTGGTGCAAATATCACAAGCTCTGTCTATAAAACATGACAAAACTTATGTTTCAATCACAAAAATAACATTCAAGGAATATAAGTCACATAAATGGCACAGTGTCTTACCTGGCAAACAAGCACAAATTGCATGACAAGCTCAGATGGAACATTCCGAGCATATCCTGCACCAATCAATAGTACTTCAAGAAAAGAGGGACTTACTTGTGTGAAGGTCAAGTGAGGTATGCAAGGTGCCCGGTATCACTCACTATAGAAACCTGAAAAGGTAAATACAAGCATTGTTAAATTGTCGAACTATTTCCAAAGCAAACTGACAGCCAAATAGAGAATGTTCAGCACCTGAATGTTCTGCTTGTTCTCTCTGGTTTTAGCGCTAAGCGAGACAGTTACTTCAGCAGTAAAAGGAGGGAGGGTGCGAGGTAGTAAAGGTCACAGAGCACAGCATAGGTGTGAAGTGGTAACAGAATCTCTTCTAAAGCGTTCTCTTTGCTAAAAGTGGTTTCATGTTTTCCACCTCTATTTTGCCCACTCACCTGTTCTGGCTCATATTACACGTCCTGTTGGGATCCTAAATATTTCAGCAGGGGCAAATAAAGACGGAGGGAAATGATTGACCAGAAGACCTGGGATGGTATGAAAACAATGCAATAACAAATGCCATTGGTACTATGGCAACTTACTGGGTATTGACATACTCTGTATGGGTGACTGCATATGGATACATAACGTCCCTACCACTGACCTTTGTAGGTCTTAACAATGACCTAAAACAAGCGGGAAGGAGACTGCTGTAAAGTACCTGAGTTGCACTACTGTATTTCGGCTTTAGAGCCAGTAGAATTTGGCAAACTCATAAAAAGTGAACAAACTTTTCTATACCGTTGGTGGTGCATTTCAGGATCCATTATTAGCGATGTTCATTGACTCCCCTCAAACTGACAGCACATCAAGAAAAACCTTTGACATACTGAAGACACTCAGAAAACATGACAAATTAAATAAAAACGGGTAGCAGAGATTTCCTCAACAATGTGCACATTTTAATCAATATCCATTGCCTTTCAATTGGATAGCAGAAACATGCAGATATTGGACATCTACATTTGCTGTATAAAATTTCAATTCATACGTGTAAATAAGTGATACAAACATTCCCTCCACCATACATACTCATACATTGAGTCACATTGCAACTTTAACTTCACCACCAGCATTTGAAACTACCTACGACTTTAAACAATCTATCTATGACTTAGTAATTCATGAAAATGATCCAGCATTGAGATATGTGTAAAATCTGCTGAGAAAATTAAAGAGTGACTTAAAATATGGTAGGTCTATAATTCAATGTGAAATAACATAATCACTGAATCACTAGCACTTATGTGGCATCTGATTTGAGAAAGTTGTGTATGAAAACAATATATATGTCAGAATGATTCTTTTGGAGGAAGCATAGCTTGCTATGAGATAATGTTGTAATAAAATTGCAAATAAGACTTCCCTATTTCAACTGTCACATGTAATTTCATAAAATACCAAGTCAGCAGTAACTGAAGTGCGGTTTCAATTAAAATAAAAAAACTTATATTATAAGCAGCTAATTCAAATTTACACATTTCTGTCAGCATCACTTTCAGGAGTAGCATAGTTTCTAACAATGGTTGAGCACTTTATATCACTTGTAGCCTACACTACATGCTGCCGATTGTACTTGCCAAGTTTACATGTACACTGACTTACAGATCACTTTACATAAGACACAATTATTTACTGCTTCTCAAAGTTTCTTAAGGTATTATGTTACCCTATCACATACTAGGAAGTTTTCTCAAACCACAGAACAGGAATATTTCAGCATACAAACTTCAAAGTGAGACAAACCAAGTCATGTAAAAAAAAATCAACATTTTTCTTGATCTAAATGTTAACATGGTGAAAGTGAACATGGTTTTAAAGATTACTGCATCAGAAATGATACACATCTACATGTATATGGAATTTTCTTGCAGGCTAACGTGCCGATTCCCAAGAATTTTTCAACCCTTTTATGCATATGCTGTTAAATATCAATGTAATACAGATCATAAAAATCTAGCATTGCATAGGTGCAAACAGTACACTGACAATTGTACCTCACTAAAATACATGTATTTATATCATATTCATATCCTACTGAAGGCAAGTTTGTTGTGTTTGTTCCATGCCCTCTACATCTAAACATATCATGCAGCATTGTAAATAACATTGCAATAACTACAACTTTGAGCTCTTGTTGACATCTTTGAAACACCATGCAACTTACAAACTTGTTAGAAGACACATTAGATTGTACACAACTTCTTAAAGTACAAACGTTCATCTAACCCACAAGAAATTAATATAGAAAAGTTTTGCAGCATCTGACTTCTTACAGTGTTCACATTTATAAGGCCAACAGTCAGCAACAAACAGTTCATGAATAAAGTCACATTAAATTCAATGATTTTACATAAGGCAAAGTACATGTAGTAGGTAACTCTAGCTTTACATTCTGCACAATGGCAGTAGTGAAATTTGCCACAATGCACAATTACAGGCTTTCACACTTCTTTTACAAAGATTCTCTGAATGTACACATGTGTGTAAAGAACATGTATGATATTCATGTAGAACAGCTACAATACAATCCATCATATGGAAGCATCAATAAGTTGTACACATTTTAGTTCCTGGTATTCAGCCCAGTTTGCCAAACCTAATCCTTATCACTATGATATCATCACCTTTCCACAAACAAGAATGGCAATGCAAAAGTATTTTTGAGTTTTTAGGAAAAAACATGTCTGATACCATGATCATTTGAACATTGAATTTGTATGGAAGCTGTCCAAGACCTCTTGTGCCATCGTTACCAGGCATAAGAATGATAGTAAAAAATTGATAAATCTTTTCAAACAGCCCTTGATTTTTTTTGGATTATGGAGCAAATACATTACATATACATGCACAAACAAATGAAAATGGCAAGAATGATTTATGAATGATATAATTACATGTCATAATGGAATGAAAGATGTACAGGCATCCATTCTTTTGATCCTGACATAAAATGGAAATGCCATAAATGGAATGAATTTAAGGCAATTTGTGGTAAAATATGGTGTGCACTGGGTTAGTATGACAAAGCTATATTGAATATAAAAAGTTTATAGCCACATGTCCCATGTGAATGTAAAGGGACTACAACAGTTAAGTATATCATGTGGATAGTCTTGGTTACATGTTTCATTTCACTGTAAAATAACATTTTTATCTTTCCTGTCCAGATTCTGGTGTTTGGGTCTAAGTATCTCCAGTTACTTGTCCAGTCTACTAACAGCTGGTTTTGTACTTTTGTTCATTGGGTAGTCTTTGTTTAGCCTTCTCCTTGCTAAGGGTTTGTCATACAGGGCTCAGAAAAGAATTTAAAAAATCAAAAGAAAATACACATAATGAAGCAAGTTGACAAGCTAAAAGAACAAATGAATTACATATTGCAAAAATACTTACATTTGTGTGTAATTTGAGGCCTGACATAGTTAAAAAATCAAATTTCTTTTGTTTACAAAATTGTACCTTAGCAAAGAGAAGGCTTAACGAGATGGCTGTTTTACAAAACAGTGAGCTGAAGAGTTCTGTGCTGTTTAAAAGTTGCCTCACTTTTTCTCTACCAAGTTCAGGATGTACAGGAAGCCTGAGCTGTCGATAGTCACAAATGTTTTGAAGTCTTTGGATGCCTGCAGAGATTTCACGAAGCTGCCCTTGATGTGGAATGTCTGCAGCAGTTCTCCCTCTACCGTCCACCACTTCACGTTGTTGGCTGCAGAAACTAGCTGTTTTCCATCGCTGGAGAACTGCAGGCCTCTCACCCACACTCCACCCCCAGAATGGTGATCACAGGTGCTGATTTCTTCCCCCTTTTCCACGTCCCAAACCTTCACATAACCCTCGTCATCGCCGGTTGCCAAGATTGAACTGTCCAGGGTGAAGGCACAGCTGCGGATGCAGTCCACATGTCCCGTGAACTTACGCAACAGTGCTCCATCTTTCGCGTCCCAGATGCGGACAACGCGATCAACAGATGTGGATGCTATCTTTGACTCGTCGGGTGACAGGTCACACGATAGCACCCACTGTTCATTTTCATCTTCGCAAGAGAATTCCAGCATGCCCCACATCATGTCCCAGACCTTGATGCTCCCGTCATAGGATGCAGTCAGGAATTTCTTACGCTTTGGGCTGAAGACTTTGAGGTGCCTGACTGAATCCCTGTGCCCAACACACTCGATGGAAGTCTTGTTCTGTAGTTCCCAGATCAGGACCTTACTGTCGTCGCCTCCTGTGATCAGGACTCGGCCGTCTCGGGAAAAGATGCAGCACCTCACTGCTTCGTTGTGGCCTACCAGCTCACGTGACTTCATTCCTGTTGGTGTGAAGTGGAGAAGCTTGACGACTCCGTCCTCACAGCCGTATGCCACCTTGTCTCCACTGGGGCAAATGCAGCATGCCCTGATCCGCGACTTTGCGAAAGAAACGTCAGACTGGTGCAATACTTCAGCCTGGTTTCCCTTCATCACACGAAGCGTGTCGTTGTTATCTGGGGCTACAATCACGAATGGATCCGCGTCAAAGTTCACATCAAAGTCGCGTTTCAAGCCCATGTAGTCAATTCTTTTTGCATCCTCAACGTCCCAGAGGATGACTTTTTCATCTTCAGATGATGACAGCAGTTGCTTTCCATTTGGAGAGAAGGCAACACAGTATACCCACATGGTGTGACCGTAGTGCATGGCTACACACTCCATGCTCTCTGCATCCCACAAGTGAATGGAGAAGTTTGACAAGCCGCCAGCTATGAGGCTACCATCAGGGGAGAAACAGCAGTGCTGAATGAAGGTTGATTTGTGGGCTTTACAGATTCCTAACTTTTCTGCTGTCGTTGCTTCCCACACGTGAATCTGGTATTCAGCACTTGACGCCACCACGTGACTCTCAGGCTTAAAGCTGCATGCCGTTAAAGCTGATCTGTTGTGTTCGTTGTAAGTTGTTATCTGTTCGGCTGATTTTGTGTTCCACACTACAGCTGTGCCGTCTGTGGAAGCTGAAACAACAAGGCTTCCATCTGTGGAGATGTCACAGCATCTGACTGAGTCTGTGTGAGCTGTGAATGTGTGGAGTTCTGCACCACTAATGCTGTCCAGAATCTTCACCAAACCCTCCCCCGAGCAGCATACCAGCTTGGTGCCGTCCGGAGAATACTTGACAGAAAACACGGGGAACATCGAAGTGGGGCTCGGGTCTCGCGATCGGGGCAACAGTGGCGGGTCAACAAGCCTGCGTCTGCCAGAACCAAAGGAGGGTGTACGTGTCGGCGTTCCACAGGGCGTGACGCGTTTGAAAGCATGAAACGTGTGCATTAACTTGCCGGTAGCAGCATTCCACACGTGGATCAATCGATCTGCAGCGCAGGACACTATGGTGGCCCCGTCGGGGGAAAATCCACAGCAGTACACCACATCTCTGTGGCCCTCTAAGGTCAGCTGCACCTGTCCTGTGTGGGCATCCCATACTTTGATACTGCAGTCCTCCCCACAAGAGGCCACCTGGTTACCGTCTGGCGAGAACTTGGCAAAGTGCACGCCGCCAATGTGGACCTTCACAGTCAGCTGGGTGGGATCTTTCACTGTGTCCTTCCCACTCCAAACAAAGTAGTAGTTGTCCTTCTGGGTGGCACGTGAGAGGGCTTGCTTGTACACCTCAGACTGGCTGTACTGGCTTAACCCGAGCTGGACAATGTCGGGGAAGGGGTCTTCAAAGAACCGGTGTAGGTTGGTGCGAAGGAAGCTCTCAAAGTCTCGCAGTTGCTGTCCACGGTTCTGACAGAGAATTTTCCCATGCTTAACGTACTGTTCAACAAGGAAGGATGGACCTGTGATTTTGACCTTTGACCCTACCCAATCCAGGCTAGACAGGATGCTACAAAGGTCACTGACCCTGCCTGATGCTGCCAGGTGATCCTCCATGTGCCAGTGGATATACCCATCATCCTGTAGAGTGTGGAACTCCCCTTTGCAGACTTTCTCATACCTGCTGACTAGTGTTGCATGTAGAGACTGCATGTCGTCACACTGCTCTTTCAGATAGTCCAACTGAAGGTCGTGTACAGAGTACACAAACGTTTTTTGCTTCTCGTCCCAACTTTGAAAGGCTAGAGATTTTTTACACAGTTCATCCATTGTGTCCTCTACAAATTCCATCTCTTCAGCCCATAGAATGCTGAGTACCTGAGTAGGAACCAAGGTGTCATTGTCGAACACGGCAAACTGTTGGTACAGATCACGGATTTCTGCGTCAAGATGGTCGACACTGATGGCGATGGCTTCAGCGAGGGACTGGTACTCGTAGGGGAGTGTCTTCTTAAACTTGCTCATCTTCCTGTTCTGTAGATGTTTCAGGTAATACTGCCATCTGTTGGGGTGGTCCTTCAGCAGAGCACCTATCATGCAGATTGCCAGGGGGTGACCCCCACACTCTGTATAGATCTGGCCAGCTTCTGGCGGGAGGTCGGACACTTTGGTCTCTGTCCACGTGGCCAGGACCTCGTCTGACTGCTCCTTGCTGAAGCCTTCTTTGATGGGGACCATGCTTATGTTTCCTCTCACTGCATCTGTGACGCTGGAGTCCCTGGTGGTGACCATCGTGCGACAGCGAACGTCAAACATCTTGGCATCCCTGGCTGTCCACACGTCGTCTAGGATCAGTAGGGCCCTTGGATGTTGGTGGGTGAAAAGAAGCCGCAGCCTGTCTTTGGCTTCTTCTGCATTTCGAGGCGGAGCTTGATGCTCCTTATCTAACAGCGAACATAAGTTTTGCATCTTCATCAGCAGCATTGGTTTATCTACCTGTCCTATGGACACCCAGAAAACGCCTCCTGGGAAGCATTCTTCTAAAAGCTCTTGGTCTCTCACTACTTCTGCTGCTAGAACTGACTTCCCAGAACCCCCCATACCGTGCACGACCACCCATCCTGGCTCGTCTTTCAGCTGCTGAAGAGCATTACGGATTTGCTGCGACTGCGCCGGCCTTTTGATGAACACACGGGGCCTGGGTGGCACCCCTCCTTCAACCAACACTGTCTCTACATCGATGGTGCTCATCTTACGTTTCCCCCCATTTTGAATCTTTTCAACCCTATCGCTAGTGGGGAGATCTTTTGCTAAGAGTTCAGCCAGGTGTGAGTACTGATCCTGGAGTGACTTGTAGAAAGAAATGAAAGCGAGGTTCCCACGAGAAGGGAGGATGTCTAGGAGTTTTGCTGCACGTTTTTTGGATGTAGTTTCTGCAAGGATTTCTTCCTCATCGTCCATAGTCAGGACCTTGGCACTGAGAAGGGGGTTGACGACGTGTTGCACTTTCAGGTCCTTAATGATTGACACCCGATTCACCAGCAGGCTGCTGCGCGCTCGCTCGTCCATGTTTGCTGGTGTCACAGGCACTGGCCAAAGGTCGTATGAGTCAGCAATCTGAAAATGAAGGAACAAAATCTAAGTATATTTTGTTGTCTATCTAAATTGTATATAGTACGTATCTATGCACATCAGTATATCATCAAATTCCCACTGATAGTATTGTGATATAGAATTTCCATTGGACGAATACTGCAAGCAATTTCAAGAATGATCAATACAAAATGTCAAAATCCATTGCCATGTTGGTACTTTTACAAAGACATTATAAAGAAAATTGTAGTATGACTTTGAAAATAGATTTTCATTTCCACATAATTGGAAATGGCTACACCCTATCCCCTGTATTATCAAAATCCTATCCACACTATGGTTTCTTTCACTCACTTAATTTGTGACAGCTACAGTATATATCTCATTTATTGAAAAAATCAACATGACAATACAAAGGTTACAATATAAAAACATTGCGTGAAATATTAGATGATAAGATTGCCCTTTATGTACTGTAACTGGGTTAACCATCCCTCAAAGAAATAATTACAATAATATCAAGCTCTTGCTATCTCTTTCAACTGCTTTGTCATGCACCTGCTATTGTTGACAAAATCCTAAGAAACCAATCCTAAACGTTCCAACTGGATTATCTATAACACAAAACATCCAATTCACAGGAATGTTTGGAACTGGTTGCTTCTCAGCTTGCATTTAGTAATCCGTATACAAGAAAAGGTAGATAGCAGCATGTTTGCCAAAACTCACTGGCCTGAAATCCTTCATGACACAACATTTCTGCTAAATCATGTACTTCCTGTGGGAATACCAAGAAAGCATGACCCTGCTTATGGCTGCTCTGCAAACATTAAGCAGACCCATGTTGTCATAAGGTCTAGCACTGGTTTTGCATACAAATCTTTTCAAGACAACCTAGAAACAATTAAGCAATTATGTTAATCATTCATTTCTAATGGATTAATGAATTGGGAATTAAAATGGTAGTTAAGACAATTCAAGGGACAAGTGTTGCATTTAGGATGAGTTGTGGTATAAATGTCTTGAGTGTTTTGAGTGCTTTCATTTTCAAAGGAAACACCAGCTACAGTATTAGGGCTAGTCCAGACATGTTGGACATGGTTACTTACAAAACCCGAACTAGTAAAGTTAAGCAAAACTTTCACATCTTAATGCTTTGTGATAGGAAACTTTCTTTTTTCTAAATCTGACCACTAAATTTCCTGTCCCTGAACTACATTTGCAGACAGGTGGGGAGAATAAAGATGCACTTGTCAAGGCCATGTAGGGGCAAGGAGGTTGGAGCTAAATCCTTAATGTCAGGCAACAGGCATGTCGTCATGGTTGAAGGGAGTAAAGACCTGTCCGGTCTGTCGTTTAAACTAGCCCAACCAGTCCATTTAGATATTTTTGGTGTAACGTTAGATTATTTACAAGTGACTGTACACAGCTGATTTTTATGGCCTTGAAGCGCACACAAAAGTAAGTAGTCGTTTTAGGCTTAACGGCGGGAAAACACCTGATTAATCTTGACTGACAAGGATAACAGAATAGGCTATGCAACAAAAACATAACACAAAAGTACATATACCTGAATCTATTAACTAACGTACCCTGGAACAGACAAATATTCTGGAACATAGTCCGGAGACGTGTTCAACTTCCTCAAGACATCTAACAAAATATTAGCAATGCCAACAGCTGGTCCTTCGCCTGTGATGTCATACGCAATTTATAGATGTAAGGATTGAACACACATACCTGTTTTAGTGACGTTTGGCGCTGATTCGGGGGGGAATTCTACAGCGGAAATTGTATCATGTTTGCTCACTCTACTCAAGGTATGATGACATAGTCTTGATCAACAACTTCTAGGTCAGGGGTCGTACCGCAACGGAACGATAGCAGCGTCTGGCGCTATCAATAATGATCCTTATAATTTGAAACTTAAATGCCCTTTACTTTTAATTCAATTAAGTTAGATAATATTTTTGTACAGATTTGTTGTGCTGTTACCTAATATCTTGCTGCATGTGTTTAAATCGACGATTTTTTACACTTTTAATGCGATCTCTGTGAGTTTTCCCACAATGCCCTGCGCCATGCCTCTTCCTCTTTCACGAAACCCCCAAAATGGCGGTGGGCAAGAATAAACGTCTCACGAAAGGAGGCAAGAAGGGTGCCAAGAAGAAGATGTAAGACGAAAGAGACATCTAGATCTGTGCGATAGATACTGTACTTCATGTGGAATAAGTTTCTCTTTCATATGGCTTTGGATGCGTTAGATGTTAGCTTGATAATAATGAGAGCTTACCCTGTGGTTTCGAGTTGGCACTTCGGTACCTTTCAGTAGGTCTAACCTTTTCGCGTGCTTTTCAGTGTCGATCCTTTCACAAAGAAGGACTGGTACGATGTCAAGGCACCAGCGATGTTCAACATCCGCCAGATTGGCAAGACTTTGGTCACCAAGACCACCGGAACAAGTAAGCTCGGGATATATTATAGTCGTATGGAGATCATGCTGTCTGTCCCACCGTGCCCCTCCTCAACTTGCTCTAGAAAGTTTCTCAGTTGTGTTGCTTATAAATTTATGAACTCGAAGGATGTCAGAGATCTGACAGTTGAGTTCTGATGAATAACTGAGATCTGTCTCGATTTCTATGTTTGTGTGTTTCATGTGTTTGTGTGTGTATTTGTGTTTGTTGTAAATAATTATGATGAGTAGACCTTTAAAATTATAACAGAAAGTGAACATTACGGTAATAGTCTTTTACATAAGTTGTAAACTATGCAAATATTTGCCTTTTTCTGAATATATGCACAGCTGCTCTTTGTTATTGTGTAATTATTAGTTGAAATTGAATATACATCATACATGTATGATAATTGCATAATCCTTCATTCAGAGATCGCATCTGAGGGTCTGAAGAACCGTGTGTTTGAGGTTTCCTTGGCTGACCTCCAGAACGACGAGGTGGCGTTCCGCAAGTTCAAGTTGGTTGTGGAGGAGGTCCAGGGCCGCAACTGCCTGACCAACTTCCACGGCATGAACCTCACTACGGACAAGCTCAGGTCAATGGTCAAGAAGTGGCAGGTAGGATTCTGAATTGAATTAAATGTCTTACATTGTTTAACAATAACGCTAAGTACAAGTTGTACAACAGTAACAATGTTGCATTCAGTTAAAGATTTAGACCTAAGAAATCACACAAAGTCGCTTAATTTCAATGGGTCTGCAGTATCTTGTAGGGTTATATTATAAGGGAATGCATGATTTTTATGTTGATAACATTATGCAAACACTTCAATGCCATTTTTTAAGGTGCAACTTTTATCTGCTTTACTTCACTGTAGACTCTTATCGAGGCCAATGTTGATGTGAGGACGACAGACGGCTACCTGCTGCGTCTCTTTTGCATTGGCTTCACCAAGAAGCGTCAGAACCAGATCAAGAAGACAGCTTATGCCCAGCACGCCCAGGTAAGTCTGGATGCATTCAAAAAAACTTAACTAAAAAAAAAGGACATTCAGGGTTTTTTCTAGAAAAAGTCACATGGTGGTTTTGCAAGGGAGTGAATAAAGAGCATGGATTTCCCCCCTTCTGGTGTGGAGTTTTTTAAAGAGAATTTTAAGGTCTCATTTCTGTATTACTCCGAGTGGGTACCCTAAATTAGTAAAAGAATCCGTGGCCCAAAAATTGAACGGCTGCATGAACGTGTGTCTATATCGGTGGGAAATTCCCTATAAGCTACATTGTAGCCCAGGTGATATCAAGCGTCAAACTGATGACAGCTTGTTTGTAACTGAAGAAATTAGCAGGCAAAGTTCGGCAGCCGCGCGCGAGGTCGGAAGTACACAGCCCGGGCATTGTGTGTGAATCGGTCCGGCGCTTACAGCTGGAAAGTGGCTTTTTGGGGGTGTAGCCAAGTGCAGATTGTAATTGCTATCAAAAGAGATTATGTGTAGTGAAAATGTTGTCAATTTTTTTACATAATCTAGGGTAACTGTTCTCAACACGGAATGAAAAACATTGGCACACTTTCTATATCTTCATTACGAACGCGCCCATGTAAAACACGTATTATAACATGTAATCCTATGGGGCGAAAAAACTCATGAATGAGACCTTAAGTTAAATTGGGGTGTTCTAAGGCGGCAGCACTAGTCAATCAGAATTTTATGCTCCCCTTCCCCTCTTTAGAAAAAGATAATATTATCTCTCAGTTTTGTCAGATAATTGTATCATTCCTAGTTACTCACTCACAAGTCATGAAGATTATTTTGCAGCTACATAAGACAGACTTTTTTCTTCTTGTTCCTTAGATCCGTGCCATCCGTAAGAAGATGATTGAGATCATGACCAGGGAAGTCTCCAGCAACGACTTGAAGGAGGTGGTGAACAAGCTGTAAGTTAAGTCGTGTCTTTGCACAAAGTCTACCCCAAGTTACTTCCTTTGGTCGAGCTCCTGCTCAAACTAGTCCAGAAAGCGTCCTCCACTGTACCCTATCCTCCATCATAGACTTAAATGTCTCTCCTTGGTTGTGTCAAATGATGTTTAAAATGAAACCTAGCTAGTGCACACTTCAAATACATAGTACATTAGTACAGCGTAGTGGGCGTACCTGAATATATGATTGTAGTCTTCAGATATGAGAGACATTTTCAAGCCTTAAAAAGTGTTGTTTAGATGATAAAGGATGCAATATTGAAAAAGTAGATAAAATAGGAAGCACAGCTGTATTATATATTCCAGAAGCACATGTATGACTTCTATTTTTTTTTGCCTTACAGTATACCAGACAGTGTAGGCAAGGACATCGAGAAGGCCTGCCAGGGAATCTACCCCCTTCACGACGTGTACATCCGCAAGGTCAAGGTTCTCAAGAAGCCCAAGTTTGACGGTGAGTTCAGCTCTCAACAAACCTAGATATAATATATGGTCTGAATTGACCCTCCAAAGTAAGTTCTTTATACATTGATGATAGTAATGGAGAGCTGTCAGAGAAGCCAGGTAGTCAGAAAATGTTGCAATCTTCCACCCCAACATCTACTTGGAGATAACACATGAAATCCCTGTCAAAATAAATGGCCAAGATTGTTTGCTATCAGCAACACCTGTATCTGAAATTATATTTGAGTGCAGACTACTATGTATAAAATGGACTACAGAAATATTTCTTCGGGCTAAAACTTTTTTGTTTGTTTAAGTGGTGCCTGAATGATATTTTTGATCACCGTTAGATTGAGTTGATATTGTTTTATCATTCAGTCCTGTTGATGTTTTTTTCTATGTCCACAGTTGGCAAGCTGATGGAGCTCCATGGAGAGGGCTCAGGTGCCGTGGCCAAGCCTGTTGCCACCACAGAGACAGGGGAGAAGGTGGACAGACCAGAGGGTTACGAACCACCAATCCAAGAGGCCGTCTAAATGGGATCTCAACAAGTCCATGGATCCAAATAAAAGACAATAAAAAAACATTACCTACTGAAATCTTGTGGTTGTTTTTCACTTGAGTTCTAATTCATTGAGCAGGGAATTAGTGGCACAAGTACAATTTAGTTGTTATTGGATAATTGGAAAGAGGGGGCATGAATAGCATTGGTACCACTTGTCAGAAAAGCAGTTATTGATACCAGTATTTCAAGTACGATTGCAGTGCTGTCAGTCAGTAGTTTGTTAGCATATCTGATTCATCGGGATAAGATGGTTATCAGTATGACCGTTTTCCTAATGTAAAACGTGTAATTCCTGGTCATGCAGAGATGTGTTCATCTACATATAGTACATGTAAAAAAAAGCGGGTCACAACAAAAGTGAGCTGATCGTACTTCTGTGGGGAAATATGGTTGACCCATATACTGGGCTCCATCCACCTTATCCTGACCTGCACTGACTTTCAGATATCACACTAAGGTCATGTTGATTTGATTATATGGATGACATCTGAGGGCGCATCGATTTTCGTCTGTTTCCAAATAAAGTTTTTGGCCATACTGTAAATTGTAAAAAGCAGCTGCAAAATGAGAATTTATATGCCATAAAATGCAAACATTTCAGAAAACGGACACTAAAGTTGGAGAATGCAAAGTCAATTCCAAAGTCGACGAAGAACTTTTGAAATACCGGAAATGAAGAACCTATATTTCGGTATACCATATGCATACTCGTGTGTTTAGTTTTGTTCGTCCTTCCTGCATTGTCCTAACCATGTAGATTTTATAATGAAGACAACTTTTTTTGGGCCAAAATTTGCACGCTCGTGTCAGTTTTGGGGTTCCCATATGATGCCATCCATATAATCAAATCAACATGGCCTTAATTAATTAGAGCAAAGAACCTACATTGAAATAACGTTATGTCACCAGCTGGCCTTGAATATTAGGGAAATACCTAGCCAGACTAGCTCAGAACATCACCAGAAATATTCCTTTTCCCTTCAATATATATACACACACATACAATAGAGTTATGTTCTCTGGATTTGCAGTAACATATATACATTTAAAGACACTTAAGGACTTAGCATAGACACTTTCCCCTCTTTACTTTATCGATGTGAGAACCTAGCCAGCCATAGATTAGAGTTTGCATGTTATTCAGTTTATTTGGCCAATTTCTACCTTTTCCAGCAACCCATGTACTCTGGTAGAGACGTGGTAAAATACGGTATTAAATGTAGAGACAGACTTGGTATGCAAATTACTCTCCTTGCCCACATGGATAATGACGTCATCGCTTACGACGACGATACCCGAGAACTGCCGAAAATACCCGAACAACGCCCTCATTACTATCAAAGATGGCGGACGGACTCGGTGATTTTGATGATCAGCCTGCACAACAGCAGCAAGAAGAGGACCCCGCGGCCGCCTTCTTGGCCCGGGAGCAAGATGAACTAGCAGGTTTAGAAGATGACGATGTAGCGGGCTTACAAGAGGAGACCCCCGCGGCCCCTGCACCAGGTAAAAGGGTCGTCCCCGTTCGGGTACACGTAGCAGCGGCCTCGTGGGGAGGGGGGTGCCGGTGTTTGTACTGCGCTGAGGTCGCAAGCGTTTTGACCAAACGCCATTTTATTGTGGCTTATAGATTGACATGAGGAAGGATTTTATTCTAGATTTATCTAGGGTAGACCACAGAGGTACAAAATTCACCCGCGAATGGTAAAGCGTTCCCATTTGGACACTTCCGGCATGCAAATGTTGAAAATCATGTGACTTACACGATGTGAAGCAAAGATGTGAAGGTGGTCCTTGGTTAAAATCAGGGAAATACAAGTCATACAAACCGAACTACCCCAGATGTAGGAAAAAGATCAATCAATCGACTAGCTACATGTATTTCAAACTTGTCCAATTTCAAAAAGACCTGACATTATTTTATTATGTTTTCGCAAGGAGGTTTTCGCATATGATAAATTCCTGTACCCATGGGAAATTTGATTTGTGTAGTAACTTGTGGTAAAGAAAGAGGTGCTAATTTGGTATATGTATTTGCATCAAAAAGAAAATGAAAAGATTATACTACACAGTGTTGTTCAACCTGTCAAAATTTTATGTTTCAATTGTCTAAACCCTTTAGTTTATGATATGTTACACCATCCGTAGTATAAACATTCCCCATCACCCATGTTGAGGTTTGTAACATTAAGCATAACAGATTGTAAGATGCAGAACCTTGTAAACTGAATCTGAATGATTTGCATAACTGATGGCTTAACATGTGGCAAAACACACCTGTTCTGTACTTTGAGTTGATGCAAACTGTGTAAGTAGCATATTGAAAGTATAATTGTGGTATATAACGTTAACTATGATATATATGATGTTAACATTAATTATCAGTAAATTCTATTAGGTCATTAACGTTATACTGACAATGACTCTTATATCAGGTCATATCAGGAACATTCATTGTAATGCCTCTTGAGTGTTCAAAGTTTAATCAATGTGATTTACTGTAGAAATGTGCCAGTGTGTATCATGTTTAGTACTGCTTAAAAGTTCATGACTGTTGTTACGACATGCTATTATGTAAGGAAGTGTAATATTCATAAATGTTGGAATGTATGATTATATAGTTTTATTAGTGACGTTGTGATGCAATTATTTTTGTTCTTGGTTTGTTATTGCGCTTTTTACAATTCATTCAAGTCTGCATGCTTTCATGTATTTCAGGAAAACCTCTAAAGCATGGAAGAGTAAAGCATGGATATGAGTATAACAGAAAAGCACAGCATTTTAGACCGCTGTGCAAGCTATTTGTGATGAAATACTAGATCATTGCATGAATTATTCCATAATGAATATTTTATGTTGGCTTTCATTGAGTTTCATTTTTTTTCTTTCTTTCTTTTGTTCTTTTTGTTTTAGTTCCAAGTGCCATGGATGATAACCTGGACTTTCTATCAGGTGGAGGTGGAGACAGCGGTGGCGGGGCGGCAGACTGGGAGGGGGACCAGGGTCAGCAGCAGAACGGAGACATCTTTGGTGTTGACCAGGGAGGGGTGAGGTTTTCCAGACAGGAACATCCGATTTGTAGGATGTTTCTGCTGTATTTTACTGCATGTATAGAAGAACAGGGATTGTTTTTAAGACTACATCAAAATGTTTGTAATATTTACTGTGTCTGTAATTTGAATCTGATAAATGAAACCTGTTTAGCAACTGCATGTTTTTTTTTTGCAGCACCTGAAACTAGTGAAAGTCATTATGCTTATGTTTTGTCATCTGCTCACTTTTAAACAGCCCCAGAGTAACGGCCCAGTGCCCACCCCGGCACCCAGACGAGAGGAACCCGAAAAAATCCGCAAGTGGAGAGAAGAGCAGAAGGCTATGCTGGAGAAGAAAGGTACAGAGTCTTTTCATGTCAGATGTGTAAAAATGAAATATGCATTGGATGAAAGCTTTCCCAATTCAATTTAAAGATTCTAGTTGGTGTATATGTTACTAGCTGCTGAGTTTTAATGCATGGCTGGTCTGTTCGTTTGTCAAAATGTTACTTGTCTTGAACACAGACGCTGAGGCAGAGCGACTGCGTGAAGAGTGGAAGAAGGAGGCTGCGGATGAACTGAGGAAGTGGTATGCACAGAGGGAGGAACAGCTGGAGAAAACCAAGGCTTCCAACAGGTATCCCCCCTCCCCCTGATGTGTCTGTAAACACATCCTTGTCTAACAACACTACAGATGGACTTACACAATACACCTATGGTAGAAATGCACCATGTTTCAGTTGTTTTGAAAGCAAAGAGACATGGTACATTGCTATCTGTTCGGTACCTGTATTTCTACAAATGTAACATCAAGATTGATAGGTGGGCTTATAACCCAATCTGCCACTACCATTGCAGCACTGCAGGGTACCTTTAGATAGCTATGGGTCAAACTACAGATACTTGTGGCAGCTACAGATACATTTGTAATGATATTCATCCATTGTAAAGAGTAACATGTGCTAGGTCCAAACTAGTAAACTAATGTGACAGTATCAATTAAAGTGGTAACTTTTTAGGTGATGTAAAGCAAGATTTTGTTAGGAGTAACTTAAGTCCGTCTTTGTTACAAAAATATTTCTCTTTCTGCTTATGGTTGGACAGCATCCTTTTATGTCAGACAGTTTCGTCACAAAAAGAAAGAGAATAGTTTGTTCCACACAAAGTCTCTTGCTTTGATATGCAAGTCCAAAGTCATGTTTTTGTTCCTCTTTAGTTGTTGAATTTTGAAGACTTGAAAGGATGCTGTTCAACCACCTTCTACTTGTTTGGGTTGTTTCCTACTAGTCTACTGTATAAATGCATTTTCCTGTTGCATGCCGATTATTGCACTGCCTGTCATTGCTGTGTACCTGTTCTGTGAACCGCACCATTGCACGACACAACCACCATCACCTCTTTAACTGCAGCTCCATCTACCTTCCACTGTTCTAACTGCATGTTTGTGTGTCCCCTCCCCTATTTTCTCTTGCCCGTCTCGTGGTTGCCGTGGTGATAAGGGTTGCAAACAAGGAACTGCTAAAGCAGCTGGAGGATGATGCTCTTGCGACGCACACGCGCCGCAGTCGCACGTATGTGGGATTATGTTCGTGCTCAGTAGCTACACGTAGCCTGCCAGACGCTACTGTAGCGCTGTAGCTTACAGTTGTTGTTATGGCTAAAGGTTTATTTATTTGTTTTTTTGGGTGCTTGTACATTATTGTTGTTTTACATACATGTACATGCCATGCTTCTTGCTTGTAGTGCTGTTACTGTGCATGTGTGTAGTTGTTCAGACATATCTTTACTCTTGTTAGTTACTTTTGAATGGACTTGTGAACTGAATGTAAAGCATGTTCTGTAATTATTTGATGTCAAGTTACTGTGTATCTAAACAAGGTGTGCTGAAACCAATGTAGTTACAGTATTGTGAAGACTGTTACAGTGAACATTAACTTTGTGAAGATGTTTGTGAAGTATTTTTTTCACTGTAATTGTTGAATGATCTACAATTGTATGTTCTCTTGTATGTAAATATTTTTATTAGATATCTCAAGTAAAACATGCAGTGAGATGTGTAAAGTATTTGTACCTTTAGTTGGAATCTATGTTATGTAATTTGTTTCATTTTCTTTCTAGTAACTTGTAACTACAACAGTGTTTTAAACTAATTTGTTCCAGTGTTTGTTCACAGGATATTTTCAACCCCCCTCTTTGCTTCTTTCAGCATGCCTTCACATTGTTTTACTTTTTATTTTCAGAACTTGTTTTAGCCAAAATCATACATTTTCCTTCTGTCATAGTCTTGTGTTATCTGTGTAGGTATTGTCTGTCTGTCCATAACTTTCCACCTAAAAGAAGATGAAAGTTGACGATCATATTTTTTTGTGTGGAATTCAGGTCTGCAGAAGAAGCCTTCCGAGAGGAAGTTGCTGAGTCGAACCCTGGTCAGGAGTGGGAACGTGTGGCACGCATGTGCGACTTCAACCCTAAGAGTTCTAAGGGCAGCAAGGACACAGGGCGCATGAGATCCATCCTTCTTCACTTGAAGCAGGAAGGGCTGCAGCGTTAAGAAACATAGCCTCTCATTCGTGACGAAAATACATGTAGAACATGCTGAAGATAGCAGCACATTTGAAAATCAGTATCTATCGCATATATGTATATCCCAGTTAGTGTCATGTAATTGTGCTAATGAAGTGTTTTTACTAGAAAGTCCGAAAAAAAATGGTGTGTGTGGTAGAAGGTGAAAATTCTAAATACTAGAGAGCCTGTGAGCAATAATAATTTGATTGTTAGAAAGTAAAAATTCCTTTTTTTGTCTTATCGCAAATTCACTTGACCAGTAACATTCTGGGGATATTGTAATTAGAATGTTCCTACATATCCTTTCTGTTGAGGCAATTATTTTTTACAGTTTCACTTTGTCCTTTTATGTGAAAGTTCAATACTGCCCAAAATCTATGTCATCTCTTAGCGCCAAACAATCCTCTGTAGTGACCAATAGATTGACTTAGTATATACAAACAAAGGCAACTATCGTGATGAAGTAGAGAGAAACTCTGTCTAGTAACACTAAAAATAAAGGTGATAGTGAAAATGCATAATAAAGCAATGTACATTCCCACCCCATGAGGTTGTAAGTTTGTTTTTGTTTTAATGGTGTTATTTTTAAGCTACAATAATATAACTTTTGGTTGGAGACAGGTTTTAGTTTTACACTAATCCTGTACAAGTGACCATCTCTACATAATTACTACCTGGCTATCGTGACCAACTTCTGATTTCTCAAAATGACACAGCTCCGTCACGAGCATTACGGATCCTGTCTATACACCGTCCCAACTCTCGAGTGGTCTTCTTGGGCGGGTTTAACTGTACACAATGTAAACAAGGAACACTGCAAAAATAATACTAAGCATGGAGAAGCCCATACTGGTCAAAATGTCATGCTCCTTCCAGAGACAACTGCACTTTTAATACATTGTACATGTACATGTAGTACAAAATATGTGCAGTAGAATGAAATTGTTAGAGTACTGGAGACATTCAGTACAACTCATCTTGTATTACCTGGTGACTCCCAGCATGTGTTCAAAACATGAGATAATACCCAGATATGGCACAATTTCCCCCATTTTTAATCCTTTTAAACAAGGCTATTGAACAGTACATCCTGTTCTTGACATTAACATAAGCTGAATGGCACAGAAATTAAAACTATCAAATACAATAAAAATCAAGGAACAAGTACTAGTAATACATTGTATATTTGATTGGTTAAGAATAATAGCCTGATACATTCAACAAGAATACTAAGGGATATATGAAGGGATTCCATCATATTGGAGCTCAAT
The DNA here is from genome assembly GCF_035083965.1 of Branchiostoma lanceolatum. Taxonomy (NCBI): domain Eukaryota; kingdom Metazoa; phylum Chordata; class Leptocardii; order Amphioxiformes; family Branchiostomatidae; genus Branchiostoma; species Branchiostoma lanceolatum. Next base: position 14,962,742 of record NC_089727.1, read on the forward strand.
TATTCTGATGAAAAAGTACCCCAGGATCCTTTCCAAGGGGCTGAGCATAAAACAGATTACAAAGCATTCTAACAAATATTGCTTCAAATAGAACACCATGGAATGCAGAGACCCTTTACAGTTTGACTTTGACAGCACAAGTCTACAGAGTAGCACTCTTTAAATAGTTGATGAGGCAGATGCTTTGGTTGAATTTCTGCTGCAGATGTTGCCATGTTGACTCCTGTGTGCTTAACAACTGCTGAGCCTGCTGCTGTAGTTGTGGTTCTGAGGTGATGACACTGCCGTGCACCTGGAAGAACGTGCAAGAACATCTTTAAGGAGTGTGCTGTTTTAAGACAACGGTTTGTCACTTTCAAAGAGCTTAACACTTTTTTTGATCATATATAGTGACAGGCAATCACTGCGTAAAACTTTTTTGTGGGTAAATATTCTAGTGCAAGATGAGGTAACAAAGGTTAAGAAAAATAGTTTTCTTTGCTATATGTAGGGGACAAGTAGGGGGAAACGTATGAAACTAACTACTTAACCATAACATACTGCATCATACCAAGCTGTTGTCATACAGCTTTCTTAAGAAGTTGAAAGTCTTACTTTGAGGAACAGCCCTGTCCATGCCTGTGCAAGTTCAAAGTCCTGCCTTGTTGTGAAGACATGATGTAGAAACTTGAGGAACTCTTCCATAAGGGCCACACTCCCACCACCCTCTGGAGCCAGCGATCTTATCTCCATATCTACAGCTGATGGTCCAAGATCTCGCAGCTTGTTTCTAACTGTGTCATCTATGGTAGAAAAACAACACATTTTTATTTTCCATATCATAAAACATTAAAAAAAATACTATAATCAGTAATGGACTGATATTACAATGTAGCAATCATACTCAACAGTTGTAACATTTAAACTGTTTTCCTTTCAGCATCATTGCTGTTCTCATGCCTTTGCCTTACATAATAGGTAAAACTCACAATCAGGTTTATCCATACACCCCTGTAAGAGCCTCTGGAACTCAGACTGGGGCTGAAGACTGCTCAGGTTGATGATCTTAGAAGATGGCTACAAAAACAGAAACAAATGTTGAATTGACTCCATTTTGTACAAAAGTACTTACCTTCTAACAAGATTGTAGATCAATCAACATTTTGTTTACTGGAAAGAACTCTGCAATAGTCAATGCCACTCAATGGTCATAGCGATACAAATGAGGATGCTGATAAAGTCTAAAACAATAGAAATTGTACCATGGACACGACCGAACTGCAAGTTACATGTCGTCAGTAACATCGAGATGAATTGTACATACCTCCTCTTTTGGTGTCTCTTCCTCTGGTGCAAACTTAATCTCTAGTCCAGGAATTGTGGGTAGAAAGAATGGAGCAGCCTTGGGGACCTTTGGAGGCTCCTTGGGTTTGTTACGCTTCTGTAGATGTGTAGGAAACAAGGCGGTCAGGTCTGCAGGCGACACTGGTCAGCAATCCAGACAATCAAGTAAATGACTACAATATGAAAGCTGAAATGTTGGATAAACTAATCTGTACATCAGACAAAACTGGTCATTATTGCTTGAGTATAATGTTATCACTGGTAATAAATCAAATGGGACTTTTTTGTCTCTTACTTGAGCAAATACACCTCTACAGATTATCAGTGCAGATACAGGTATATGATGTATGATTATGGTATGAGCATGAAACCTTGATGAGTTCCAGGTTGGTCAGACTTTTCCATCTTGAGTCCGGCAGCAGGGACAGGGTGATCAGTTCTGCTGAGAGCTGGTCAGGTGACTTGAAGGCTGGGACCTCATTGGCTGACTCTGGTTCTTCAATGTCCTCCTCATCTTCATCTACAAACAGAAAACCATTTAACAAAAAGCATGTTACACTTGTTTGACAAATTTGGTGATTTGATTTATGTCAGCAAGGTGACTCGATAGAAAAGATGTTGAAACATGCTAGACTTACATGTATGAAGATTTATCAGTATTGTCTGTGACCCTAGAACAATGATGTTGATTGATATCTTAAGTAAGTATTGATAACATGAACAATAACATAGTTTAGTAGTACACCTATTCTAATATGTGCAAGCCAAATGGTGGACCTTCCTGTAAAATTGTTGTGATTAGGGAAATATGAATTAGCTGGGCATACCAAAAACACATTGGTCTTGTCATAATCCTATCTTCATAATCCTGTCTTCTTAACAATTGTGATCACTTATATTTCTCTACAGGAAACCATCAATGTGGGTAGACATCAGTGTAACAAGAGTTGTAACTGACCATCAGACAGCGCCCGTGTGCCTGGCATGACAATGGTCAGTGGTTGGTACGTAGAGGGCAGTGGTCTGAGAGACACGTGGCTATACAGTGTAGTGTTGGACCTGTGGGAAATATAGAAGAACATCTTGAAATAAAATGTTGACGGGCCTGTGTGCATTGAGTTTTGTACGCGACAAACTTGCAGGGCTTAAAAAAATGTCACATGATATTTGCTTCTCATGCTTTCTATCTTTCTATCTTCAGGCCTTAAATTTAGTCACCATGCCAAGTGAAAACGGACTGACAGTCACTGGTTTGTAACATAGACTTTTGTACAGTCAGTCAAGGGTAGTTTGTAGCATTGATAACTGCTGTGAAGAATATCCACATCAAACCAGCTACAAAAATTACATCCCCAGACTAAGCATGGGACAACATCAGCATAAAGGCTAAAGTTCCAAACCATCTGTATCTGCATCTGTAAAGCCGGTATAACCGCCCTTTGGCGTAACACACCAGCTAACAAACCATACCAAATTCAATATACAAATGCTATGTCCTTGACTATACTAATAATAACCAAGTAAACTTGGAATCAGTACTGACCACAGGTAGATGCCCACATCATCCACATGTGCAGTGGCCAGGAAGTCTCCTGTGGGAGACATGGTCAGACTGGTGCAGGCTGCATCCAGCAGGAAACAGTCCAGCAGACTGGGGAGGGGGGCAGGTGGAGAACAGGTCAACTTACAGGTATTTTCACATCACATTGAACCCATCCTTCAGAAATACACTGTCTGAACGTTCTACATTTGACAGTGATGACCAGTTGAGATATTTCTGTGGTGGATATACATTTGTAACATCACATCCGAAGATCTAGCTTCATTTAATGATTCTTTCTTTTGAACCTTACTTTGACATGCATTCTGTCTGAAGCTGAAAGAATTCACACTTCTTCATCCTTGATTACAGTAAGAAAAGGTGAGATACTGACCTCCCAGTTGGCAAGTCCCATGTCCTGACTGTACAGTCCATCGATGATGTCACCAACCACCTGGCATCTGGGCTGAAGGTCTGGGAAGTAAAGGAAAGCAGGGTAGACTTACACCAGTGCTCAACATACGTTTCTCTCCAGCTCCATGCAAGTGACATTCAAAATTACTTCAAAATTACTTGAACCAGACAAATTTTACCTGCAGCACTCATTTTCTTTGCCAATCAGTCAATCAAAAAACAATGTTATCAAACTGTTCCTAGTAGGTTATTTCCTTGCTGTTTCTATAGTATGGTATATTTCTACAGGCAGGGGTTGTTACCCCTTCCCCTTTAACATGCTCCAGGCACCTCCTTGAAAATGGGACCCCCATTTTATGTCCCTTCCGAAAGATGGGTGCAGCCCCAACTGAGATGTACTGATTGAACCGTAGTCTCCCAGTTGCAAACTATAATTGGAACCAGGAGCGTAACTGTAAAGCTGCTACCAGTTGAGCCACAAGGACATCCCTGTTTCTAGTAGAAACATGTGGAGTTTTACCATGTCTGTGATCCTGTTCCGGTGTCCTGAAAACCTCCTGACTACCCTCCTGGTCTCCATATCCACAACAACCACCATGAAGTCGTCACACGCCACTGCAAGCATGTTACTAGGATACAAATGTAAACACACGACTCAAGCATTTCTTTGCATCAGACATAACATAAACATCAAAGGCATAAAAACAGATGAAATTCTAGATGTACGTGTGGGCTCAAATAGTGGTAAACATGTTCATTTCTTCTTGTAGACTAGAGAATTGTACTTCAGCACCTTATAATTTGAAGTCAATGTCAGCCTAAGGATGATCAGTACTGTTAGCATTTGTAGGGACATCCTTATTTGGTATACATGCTTATTTACAAAAATATTGTTTACCTTTCCCTGTGTAGCACCATCTGAGACACAGGTGAGTCCAGTTCCAGTGTGTGGAGGAGTTGTTTAGATTTGAACTTCCAGAATTTTAACAAGCAGTCTGCAGCCCCTGTGACAGTCACTTGGTTCAGTCCATCTACCGCCACACCCCTGACTGAGGCATTATGTGCTGCAAAAAACAAAAATAAAGGGAAAGACAATAAAATAAATTTACATTCCAACTGCCGAGGATTCATAGTTGGTACAAGCACATAGAAATGCCTTACATTTCGATGCAATTCTCAGAAAAAACACAAGCTACAAACTAAAACACATATTTTTCTCACAGTACTTAAAAACATTTCCTTTTAACTAAAATGAAAAAGGTCAGGCAAGTTATGTCTAAAGATCTTCAGTACCTTTTTTTTGTTCGTTTTTTAAAATTGTAAATTTTATTTTTGACATTTAGTACCTTTGAGGTTCCCATATGATCCCCTGTAGATGCCAGACTGGATGTTGTAGACATCGACATGACCAGAGCTCTGTGCAACCACACAGAAATTACCACAGGATGTGATGGTCACCGCCTAGAAAAACATTGGGACAGAAATTTAATGGAAGCTCATCTGTGTTGGTAGTAAAAAACCATAATACAAATGTACAATGCTAAACTTTCTTCCAACACTAAGGTATTCACGGATCAAACATACCATTATTTGAGCGTTTACGTTAGGAGATGATTGGTCATTACTGATGCTGAAGAAGGCGACAGTGGTCGTTGAATATCTGATCCGTGAATACCTCAGTGTTGGAAGAAAGTTAAGCATTGTTTTGTGAATTCAGTTTTAATCATCATACATGTTGCCTGCAAAAAGTGCAGTTCTCCTATTGCATCCTACAGTATATCACATTGTTAAATGTGAACAGGTAATTCAAAATCAGAGTTTGTAAGCCAACAGCTGTAAGCCAACAGCACAAATGCCATCGTGCCTCAAGGATTCCTTCTTGGTCCAACTGTTTTCATGATTGGCAAAAATGCAGGAGTCAATCTACTTTAAAGCACTCTGCCGGAGACTTATGCAGCCTTCTCACCTGTGCCTCCACTCCCATGTCGCTCTGTGTTTTCCACCTGTCGTTCTCTAGCTTGTGTTTTCCCATGGTGCACTTCTGATAGTTCCATGTGGAGGCGACCTTGTGACCCCTGTGGCAGCACACAATTGAGTCCCAGTCACTCTGTCTGGTCGTCTCTGAAAAAGCAAAAGGGGGAAGGCTATTTTCTTAATAGGAAATGCTTCTGCTTCTGTGAGAATATAAATCTGAACACAGCCTTTGGTTTAGAATCATGAGCTCTTAAGCTAAGTATCTAGAGACATACATTTGTTCAAAACGTTCCTTATTTTATCATTCAACTATTGTGTACACTAGAATTAGTGCTCAATCAGTGTAATAAGTGTAATCAGTGTAATCAGTGCAGGAAAACATGGTCCATATAACGTCCAAGGAAAGACTTGAGTCCCATATCTAAGAGTCTTTATCCTTACGGCATGCAATTAGGTCTTAATCCTTTCCCTGCTGCCTAACTCTGTAACCAATAGAGAACGGGTAGTCAAAAAGCTACTTCACTGTGCTAAAGGTTAAGTAGCATATATACCTGAGGCGAAGTCTGTGATTGAAGGAAGTTTGTGTTCATCATTCTTTATACCCTTCTTCTTAGCCTGCTGTCTCTTCATGGAGGCTGAAAAAAATTGTTCATACATTTGACAACAGAAAATTTACAAACTCAAAGGTCTTGCACATGCAAGAATACTGGAAAATATGACTGCAGACTAAGGCATCTCAGTATTGAACAGTTATATATAAGAGGATGGTACACAAAGTAGCAAAGGAGAATCTAGCCGTCACTCTTTTTGATATGTTTTCCCTGAAGACTTACCTTGTCCCAGGTTTTTGTTGTGCCTGTCATGTACAGTAGAGAAGGATTGTAGGGTGCTGTCCTGACCTGAAGGGGAAAAAATTCACACCTTATGTTTGACTTGAGAACACCAGTAATATCGTAACGTCTTCTTCTGAAATAGCTATAAAAACAAGCAATGAACATTTTCTTTTACTTTTTGAATCAAACAGTTACAGACATTTGTTTGAAAAATCATTAATTTATATTCTACAATCAGCCATTGTGACAGTGGTACTGAAACAATATACCTGCACTGAGGATGTTCTGCCCACTGTTGCCATGGAAACGTATCCTGTTGGGCGGGGCCCTGTGGCCGCACCTCATCCTGAGCAGCCTGCCGCTTCCATCAGACTGGTCCAGAACCCACTCCTGAGATGGGACAAACGGGAAAGAAAATGTAGGTTCAGCTTGTAACAATCTAATTTTCTGTAAAAACTCTAATTAAGATTCACACAAGCACACAGCCAGTACCTCCAAAGGTAGCAAAAACAACACATTTGGCATAAAGCAGCAGTATGTCAATTATGGTAGGTGCATGTACAAATGTATTACATGTGTTGGAATCAAATTAAACTATCTACTAAGCGACATTGACTTTTGCTTACAACAGGGTTGGGGTTTTGTTCGCGTTAACAATTTTCGCTTTCGCGTGGAAAATTTTCGCGTTGAAAATTTGAAATAGAGAATTTATTTATAGGTTCAACATATCAAAGTAATTTTATCATCAAAATTTTTCTCTCTTGGGAATAGACTTGAGTCCCTTGGGAATAGCACACACCAATCCACACCACACCCTGCCCACACCCATGCAGGGGAAAAGTTAGCCTGTAATTTTGATCATTTTCGTGTTAAAATATGCAAATAAGTTGATCTGAAGGGTATTGAAGGTTTATAAATCTAAGGTTTCACGCCCAAAAAATTTCGAAGGATTTTTGAAATCTAAAAAAAAACAAAACAAGTTGATTCCCAAGGGATTCAAGTCTATTCCCAAGGGAAAAAAATTTTAATGACAAAATTACCTTGATATTTTGAACCTATAAATAAATTCTCCATTTCAAATTTTCACCGCGAAAATTTTCCATGCGTACGCGAAAATTCTAAACGCGAACAAAACCCGTTCCCTTACAACATTTCACAACTACTTTCTGGAATCTTTCTGTTTTATTGGTTTCCATCGCACCTTGATAGAATTATCAGCAGCTGATGTGATCATCATGGGTTCCGATGGCAGGAACTTCATCCCTGTCACAGCCGTCCCATGAGCCTCTCTCATCTGGGCCAGCAGCCGCCTCTCCTCAAGATCCCACAATGCAATGTGGCCAACAGTACTTCCTGTAGCCATCACTGGAGGACCATCTGGTGTATAACATATAGCAAAGTGAGGCATGTGTCTACAAAACTTGTCTGAGGTACCATTGGACATGTACAGCCAAGCCCTTTTGCCAACTTTTTCACACAATAAACTAATCCTGACTGTCCATCACAAGTAACCTCCATTAACATTAATCCACCGGGTTACATATAAATCTGCCACTTTGAAAAACAGTGGGTTCAACAGATCTCTAATGCAGTAACCCCCAGGTATGCACAATTTAGATATACAGGAGTCCATTACACTGATGTTTGGTTGGAGGTCTGCTTGGACATATCTTTTCAGGTTGGCAGAATTATGTACCCTGGTGGAATTATGTTAGCAGATGCTAGCAATTCAACCAATAAGAGAAGGGCAATTAGCAGTTCAATGAATGAGAGAGTGCCTGCATTGTCAAATATTTGCAATTTGATGCTTTTCTTGTGCATTTCAACGTTTTGACAGAGGTGGGTGTGGATATGGGATCAGTCTGTTCAAACAAATTGTAGACTATCCAGGTAAATGAACACTGTGACAGTAGTTTGTGATTGACCCACCAGTTCTGAATCCGATGGCTGTGATTGGTCCCCAGTCCTGATACAGCTTCAAGACTGTCTCGTCAAACTTGATGTTGTGAACGACGATCTGCCCGCTCTCCATCCCCACGGCAACAACATCCACAGCTGGGGCCTGCAGGAGACACAGCCTTTACTTCACATCAACTTCACAACAAGATCTTTTAAAAGAAGTTTGCTATGACTTTACAGGGTTCGAAATACATTTTTGGATCAACTTGCACTGGTGCAGACGAAAAAAAATTACTTGCACCAAAAATCACAACCAACTTTGTGCATATTTGGGAAATGATGCTTCTATTCAGTTGGAGTGAAAATTTACATGACTAAAAGAGGATACATTTCTACTGGTGGAAACTTGCACCAGTGCAGGTCTTCTTAAAATTACGTGGACGGCTCCAATTTCATGTGCACAAACTTTCACATACAAGTGATATTTCGAGCCCTGCTTTAGTATGTCAACTATTGACTTGAAGCATCAACTTTTTATTCTTTGTATGATCTGAATATGTCGTGTATGCACAATGGAAGTGCATGTAAGCATTCATTAAAGATTTCAACATGTCCATGATTGATTCTGTAAATTGTAAAGTGTTGAAATCCCTACCTGTTCCATAACAGTGATTGGGGAACCCCAGCCATCAAAGGTGTGCAGCAACTTACTGTGAAAATAAACAAAAAACAGATCTAGAGGAGTTGAACTGTGTGCATGTTGTGTGGTGAAATTAGTATTGCATATGATGATTGCGTAGTTGTCAATCTGCAATGTTATAGGAGGATGTGTCAGCAAATACATAACAAACTTTAAAGCTTAGCCAAACACTAATGAACTTCTAATTCTGATGTTTACTCAATGGGAAACAGATTGATGAGCATACAGGACATGTCTTGCACTGCAAAAATTCCTTAATATAAATGTTGTACGAAAAACATAAAAGTGTTGAGATGGGTGTCATAATAAATTACCCCTACTTGGTTCTGATGTTCCATAGTTGCATGCTGCCTTGTCTGCTACCCAGGAGGATCTTATTGAGGTAGGTACTAGGGTGCATCAGGGCAGAGATCTCAAACGTCCTGTTGTCAAAGGTCATCTCCAGATATAACTCTGTAACATAGAAGATTTTGATGTTAGGCCACAGCAAGTAAATTTTATGGATGACATCCTCCGCAGACTCCAAAATTAATGAGATAGGGCGAGAAAAAAACAAGGCGGGCCAAAAAAAACAAGATTCCTATATTTTCAAATTTTGAAATCATAAGTCTTGTTAAACAAGAATTGAGGTGACTAAATATGATATCATGACCAACAGGTCTTTTATTCCTGTATTCAACCAATGAGGTTTCATATATGATATAAAACCTCCTTGATTTAATGTAAACATGTCCTTGTAGATGTGTATAGATCTCAATAGACTAACTACAACAAATGCAGAAAAGAGCTTGTTGTACCATCATATGAAGCAACTACACTGGGAATTCATATGCAATGAAACACCTTGTGTTTACAGCTTAATTAACTAGACCCCCCCCCATTATTTATATAATGTCCTTGCTAGAACAAATGCAGAAAACAGCTTGTTATTATACCATCATGGGAAGGAACTACACTGGGTATCCATATGCAATGAAACACCTTAGACTGTCAACATTAAACTGTTCTTGAAGATGTGTATACAGCTCAATTAACTAGAACAAACGCAGAAAACAGCTTGTCATACCATGATGGGCAGGAACTACACTGGGTATTCATATGCAATGAAACACCTTAGACTGTCAACATTTTCGACATATTTGCCAATTTTTGGCATGTTGACCACCGTCGGAGGGCAATGAAATTTCTTGTTTTTTATTTCGAAATCAGGCAAAAATTAATGAGCGCGCTGATGTCATCCATAAAAATTACTTGCTGTGGCCTTACGTAAATAAATGTTTCGAAATCAGTTATTTCAACATTGAAATTCCTTGCCTAACAACACAGAAGACAAAATATAATTACAATATGTCATTACATAATACTCTGGTGTATTACTAACTTATTACTTCTGGTAAGATACCTACCTACCTTGTCCCTTAAAGTTAAACTCCAGGTCATTGGGGGGGACAAGGTAGAAATGAAGAAGGACAGCTGTCTCCAGACATGTCTGTTTCTTGCAGCAATCAGCCTTTTGGCCACATTTAGGGCTGTCCACTCTGTGAGGGTACTAACTTATTTGAATGTACAAGAATACTTAGTCCCTACCTTGTGACTGAATATCCCATATCTTGACTACACTGTCCATGTCCACACTGATCAGGTGATTACTGAATGGCAGCAGCAGGTGAACGTCCTTCTGATGACCTTCATAGGTGTGCTTCACCTGGACAACACAAACAGAATGTTTGTTAATTAATCAATATCTAGATTGGGTCCACCACTGAGGTCTCTCCAAAATGCTTGAAATGGAGGGCTTACCTACTGTATATATCAATCGGTCAACCTGGCACGTCATCGGCAATTACTGCTGTTTGAGCATTTAAGGTCTGTGTCAGATCAGCCTCAGGTGTTGCTGTTCAGAGGGTCTTATGTAGCTGCTCAGGCCCAGAACTGAACTTAGTACAGGGTCACTACAATAATACTGATACTGAAAAATTCACTTTATTTCTTATATAGTGTCTATTGATATTGAAAGCATGACATATCAATAAAACTCTTTTCTATTGCAAACATATTGAAGGTCTGAAATATTACCTTCCTAACACAAGTTCAGTAAGGCATAAAATGTCAGGTTGTTTTCCTTGGTACAAACCCGACATCACTTCATCTGTCCTGCTTGGCATCTAAAATAGCTATTCTTGCCACTGAACACAAAATTTCATTGAACCACTCAACGTCACTGCATGACTGCCATTCCTGTTTTATTACAGAAAACCTTAAGCCTATAAAGCATGTCCTCCTGGGAAAACACAAAAGAAGAAGATCCTATTGAGTCATACTTTGGTCACATTTTCCACAATACTTGCATTGCAGCTTGATTGCATCTATGGCAACCATGAATGCAATAATCAAACATTTTAATTCTTTGGATAGAAATGGATAAATGAGGTATTCCTTAATATATTTTTTACTGCGTCATTGAAAATCTAATATATCTACAAGGACACCATAAAACAGCAATGAGCAATTATGAAAAATTCTTTTTCTGTTCATTTGCGTCAATGCTTATAATTAATGATGCTTTTGCTACACAGGCTAAATAAAGCCCCGTCATCAGCTTTACCTGTCTGCCCCTTTCGAAGGCCCTGATGACGCTCCTGCAGCCTGTGAAGACCAGGTAAGCGTCCACCGCCATACAGGTGATGCTGTCCGGGTGGGAGTCACTCACACTCACAATACCCAGCTTAGAGCACTGAGTGGATTAAAGAAATGTATCGTTATTGAAATTAAAAAGAGGCTTACATCAATAGAGGCTTTTCATTGACGTCAATTTGAATCTCCCCCCGTGACCATGGACAATTGTTGGAGGATAATTGGATTAAGCAATAACATCATCGCATGGTTTACAGAGTGACGTACACTGTAATCCAGCATGGCGCAGATGACGTCAAATGAAAAGCCTGTATACACTATCAGTTTAATCATGTAATCAACTATTCAAGTGTCAGGGCCGATCTGCCCTCCTATCAAATACTTACTGGACTTGATCAGGTTGTTTTTTTATTGTTTGATATGTAAATACATTATACTTTGAGTCTTTAACTTTAGCATTTCTATGGCAGTCTCTTCATCCCATTGCTTAAAGTTTAACATCCTACTGTGGGCAAATCAATTCACTGAATTTTTTGTATTTATTACAGAAGAACTTAGCAGCTAGACACTTCACAGTCATATCAGAAAGAAACTTTAGAACGCCCCCCTCCCCATCTACAATTTCAACTTTGTACTACACCGACCTAATTGTGTTTACATAATAATCAACGACAATGAGACAAAGGTGTGTGACTCTGCAGACATACGTTATAAGTGTGGAAAGCCTTCCCCACACATGTGATGACGTAGTGTTCCTGATGTTTCTGATGGTAGCGGACTTGTAGAGGAATGTGGTTAGAGTAGTAACCCAGGGCACGGAATCCCACGAAAATCTGGCTCGCTCCGGGCATTTTCACCTCGTCTTCTGCTGTCCAACCGAATAAATAGTGCCCAGAAAACTTGTGCTGACTTTATCTACACATGAACGGCAATTAATACGCGTTTTAAACCATAAAATCCGCGGAAAATACCATCGAGCCATGTACACACATGCACATGTGGTACTTCACCTTTGACCTTTCAATGGGAGAGACCATTATTTTTTGTCGGGGAGTTTGTAACTGTTTATTGACTCGGTAAATCAAATTGCAAAGTACATAATTCAATGACGTACGAGGGAATGTGTGGAATTACCACAGGTGTTATTGTATTGAGCGGCTTAATACGTGATCTAAATAGCGGGACGGATGTAGCGAGAGCGTGGAGAACCAAGGGCATCCTAACGTCCGATATAACGGTTATATATATATAACGTCCTTGGAGACAGGGCTGCTTGAAGAGAGTCCCACATGCACGACCATGCACATGCAACGGCCCTGAACTTTAATCCGACGCAAACTTAATCCAACACTTTTCAGTACTCTCCAAGCAGAGGAGGGGTTCCGGCAGGTTTTTGACGTGTTTTTAGGCGTTTTTGTCGGGCTTTCTATTTTGTCATTTTGGTTGGCTATAAAGAAAAATGACAAAGTAGAAAGCCCGACAAAAACGCCTAAAAACACGTCAAAAACCTGCCGGAACCCCTCCTCTGCTTGGAGAGTAGTTGACAACTGTGTCGGTGCCGTTACAAGCGAAAGGTGAATGAACAAACTCAGTGAGCAAGAATTGAAAAGAAAAGGGAGGTTGATGAATACACGTAACTATGATCGGATAAGAAACACCCCTTATTTCTTTCCACGTACGTACGTACGTTCGTTCGCTGGTTGGTTGGTAATCTGTGCATATATGATAAAAAGACTAATTATCCTTTACACAACTAGAATTCATGCATGTTAATTTGCAGTAACAGTAGATGTAACACGAATGATATTTGTCAAGATGAAAAAATATCGCATTCTGATGTCACAGATGCAATTTCTGCCGACCGTGTATCGTTTGTTTGTTTGAAACTTTGTCTATTCATGAACAAATTATTCGTTGAATTGACGGAATGACGGAACTTACAGATCATGGTACACCGAACAATTGGTTATCTATTACTGTGCTTTCACACTTTCTTCAATTAGCAGCCTTCACTGAAAGCCGAATTACAGACGAACACACCCTTGAAGATACAATTTTGGACGTTAACAGTTACACGCTAAGTATCACGCACTACTTCACACTCGCATCCACTCAATGATCCCTCACACTGAAGCTAACGGCACACCCGGGACCTTGGGAGCATTTAGCCACGTTTCCCATGAAACCCTCCGCTGACATCGCATCAGATTTTGGCCCGCAGGCAGTTGCACTGAGTGGTTGACTGATTTGGAATGGAGGCGCCCCTGACCGCTTTTGTGTCAGCTGTCGTGACATGATACTACAGTATTCTATAAAGCCTGTCACTTATCGGAGTGTGTACTTGTGATAACCAAATAACTTTAGTGCTCAACATCTCCATGGGCAGCCGCAATTCAAGCCTCCAATTGCAATGGCTGACTGACCCGTGTAATGTACCGTCGCGTTTTCAATAGATACAAATACAAAATTGATAATATAAAATGGGCTCTATTTCTTGCTTTCCACTTTCACAATTTCAAAGGACGTTGCCGGAAGGCATTTCCATGTTTCCTTGGATTAGTCGTGGTAGCTTGCATTTTTGGTCTTACAAAGATTACGTTTGTTCGAGCTTTTAGCTGGGTACAGCATTCATGTGAGCTGGTTCATGCTTGATGAATTTTGAAGGGTCCGTTTGCCTTCAGTGCACTGTCCTATGGAGGAGTATGCAACGCGTATTCTTACCTCTCATGACAAGTCAGCGCAGAATTTAGACTCCATGGCGGGCTCTGCAGCCGGTCTTCTCATAAATGCTTTCTCAGATAACGTACTGTTGTGGAAAACGGAAGTCATCAGACAGAAGACGGTATATCCGCGGGTCATGTCCTTGGTGCTGAATTGGGTGGTCTGCTGTAGGGATTAGACTAACGTACTTTATCAGAGAAACAGAAGCGTTTAAAACGTCGGCTATGGAGCCTGCCATGGAGCTTTGGTATGGAAATAAGTAGTTTGCAATTTCAAGTCACAGTTCTACCCAAATATTTTAACCCTTTTTTTGTGCCCAAAAGACCTCTCTCCAAGCTATCCAATGTGAACATATTGTTACAGAATGTAAGTAGCTGGTCTGATTTCATGATCGGAAAAATCATTGTTCTTAAAGCTATTGGCATGTGCAGAAGACGCATCGGAAATTGTGGGAGGATCTAAGGTCTAAGGTGAGCTAAATACGGAACACGCACCTGCGCGAACCGAGGTAATATCCCCCTCCAGCCGGTGTGTCGGGGAAAGTCCCGCCCACTTCCAGTGCAATATTAGTGACGTGACACGCACGGAAAACTCCGCACGCTCTCAGACGACCGCCTCATCAGTCAGGAGGCAGGCAGGCGATGGTAGCAACTCCCGGGGACTTCTACCTCTCGGGGATGCTGCCGCCGGACTTATCCGGGGCGTCCCAAGCCTTTCAAACCGCGTGGATAGTGTCCATACTCATCGCAAGCGTCCTGTCCAACTTAACGGTCCTTGCCGTGGTGCTGTGTATCGAGGACCTAAGGCAGCCGACCAACTACCTCCTATGCGCCCTGTCGGGCGGGCAGATGCTACAGGTGTTGGTCATGGCACCCCAGGCGGCGGTCCTGCTCACGGTGGCGGGGGCGCACATGACCGAGGCGGCATGCGTCGTACAGGTAGGAGCGAATTTCATGGAAGTATTTTTTATTTGAAGCCATGTAGGCAAATTGGGTGCAGTTGGATTAAAGTCAGCCTGCGGAAATGACTTATTGAAAATTGACGGCCAGTCTTGCCAGCGTTGATCGTCCGAAATCAAGCAAAACAGAGCGGAAGAGAAGTGACGAGGGAAATAAGGGCGCGTTCCGATCACGATAGAAACATACGTCTCACTGAAACAAGTTCCCCTACATAAAGAAGTGCACCTGGTAACGATGATCTGCCAGGCATGTTTACAAGTATTTCAGGGCACACCCGACCCGGGTGCTTTTGGGTGTCGTAATTAGCTTACATACACAATTGTGGCTTTACCTGATTTCGGCATGTCACTGGTAAAGGTAAAGACCTCGTTGGCGTCCATCCAACAAAATCGTACTATGGCATCGCGTAATTCTCTTAAGGCAGGCTTTTGTTTTTCTCTTAATACATTACAATGCTGCGTCTGAACTATTTTTCAGCATGCAGATATCAAGTCTATTAGATATTGCATTGAACATCTTCCCCTGCCAGTCCGGTGGCAGGTCAGTCGAGAATCTATTAGATAGGATTTCTTGCAATCGTCAATGGGCAATTAATCTTTTAGATGAAAACACTAAAGATTCCTTTGTCTAAAACAAAAGATGTGATATTTTCTGTGTTACAAGCTTTAAACCGTTTGCTGCCTCCCACGTCTGTAAAATGAACGTTTGACCGATTAAATCAATCTGTAACCACGTAATTGCATTAGATCCGGATGCAGCTAAGTCGGCCGACTTTATTGAATGAATGAATGACCTTTGCTGTACGTTCATGCTCTTACAAGCTAGGTACAGCTAAGTGTGTTCACGCTCTTACAAGCTACTGTACTAGTATGTAAAAAATACTTCATTAGCCTCCTTAGCAGGCTTACGGGTTGGGACTTTTCTTGCTTATTACGTGCTGTTTTTATGATTATTTGTTACGCCAGTATCGGAGGGCAGCAAAACTGATATAACGTACAACTAGAAAGGTAACATTTGCAATCAAATACATAATGTTCACCTTCACATGGTCTACCGGCTCTAGCCTAACAAACTACTGCTGTTTTGCTTACTCAAACACATTTATATATGTGGTGCCTAGCCCCTCCAGCTCTGCCCTGCCACAAATTGATACATATTGTAATCGAACACCGCAGGGTGTGGGTTACTTTACCAGTAACTATGGTGACAGTCCTCCGGTTTAGCTCGTTGACCTTATTTGTTTGAAACGGAAATAGAGGAGGAGATGTAACAAAAACAACATGTTTCCCCTCCGTGAAGTTAAACACGATCAGAAAATATCAATCATAAAGCAAGCAAAATCTCAACCCGTTAGGCTGCAAAGGAGGATATTCAGAATGAATAGCTATAAAGTTAAGTATACTTCAGTTTCATTTTCACGCTGGCCAATGCGTGATGACCGGTAATATTTCTATGGAGGTGTTTAGATGTAGGTCTGCTACGCGATAAGTTAACAATGCCAACGTGTTCGTACTTTGCATTACTCTAAGAATCTTTTTAAAGTCAACGATAAATCTTGACAACAATGAATATTCCACACACAGTATGTTACATCTATAGGTCAGCGACGACCAAGTTTTAACATGAATGAACGGCAAGAGACGCAATGTGTCAATGTGTCACGACTATAACGTGCTGGCGAATGATAGACTCCTGTTCAATCTGCGAT
This sequence comes from Branchiostoma lanceolatum, assembly GCF_035083965.1. Lineage (NCBI taxonomy): Eukaryota > Metazoa > Chordata > Leptocardii > Amphioxiformes > Branchiostomatidae > Branchiostoma > Branchiostoma lanceolatum. Next base: position 14,979,447 of record NC_089727.1, read on the forward strand.
CTTAAGAAATAATGGTTAACGCAAGCACATTGCACCTGTACCGATTGTTAAGAAGCTAATGAGGACAGGCTTGTGTAATTATAAGGCGACTCTGCACCTGCATCCACTCGTTGAGTGCACAATTCGCTATCACTTTTATTTTGACGTAAAAATAGAGTGGCAATGGTCGTGACCACTGTGAGTCGTGACTGATGCACTTAGACAGGTAGTGGAACTTATTCTCTTCTCAAAGTCAAACACGTAATAGTTTGGACCCATACGTGCAAGATGTCACAATAATACAGGCGCCTAGGCCAGATGTATCGCATCAGTTTGAAATGAGCAAAACAACAGTTGAACAGGTACGAAGAATGATATTATTTGTTCCGCTGTACCATTTTGTTCTTCATCGGTGCCGTTCATATGGGGCATTTCACTGGAGTGCGGCACCGTTATAAACTGTGGTGTTTGAATGTTGAGAAAAAAAGAGTAACGTTAATATTACAAAGCAGCTTGTGGGCGGGGAACATATTCGGTGGGGTAAAATCACTTACCTGCACGTCAATGCTTAGAGTTAGGCCAAACTAAGAATCGGCGTACAAAGGAAACCAAACTGGAAAGTATACACATTTTGGGCCAAAATTTACAAAATGTAAATCTGCACCTTGTGGTGTGCTATTACTGTCTTGAGTACACAAAATGGTGTTTCTTCTAGAGTCTTGAGTGTTGCCGTTTGAAGGTGATGATAAATGAAGTACTTTCTGTTCAAAGCTGTCGGTAATAATTCACTTGAAGCAACGATCGTTGCAAAACGTAATTAGTGAGCTAGGGTGATGCCCAACGCCAGAGCGGTTCACTCCCGGTCCTTTGGAGGTTCCGTAAAAGTGCGGCTTCTATGGTTTAACCCAGAAGGCATCCAATCCATAACCTCGCATTACGGTCCGCAGTAAAAAGCGGTGAAGTAATGTAAATGGTATATCTGAATGGCCTGCTGACGTGCATTTTCCAGGAAGTAACGGAGCAACAGTGGCTTTTTTGTACATTTTTCCAGGAAGCAGGATATTCTGTAAGTGCACTGGAAATATGATTCACAAGAAAATACTCGCTTTGCTGTTGTGGTCCCAACCAAACGTCTTTGATACACCTGTGTCATGGTTTCATTTCCTGCGATATGTATTTAAGAATGCGGTTCATTTATTGTGTGCAGCGAGGGTGTACAGGGGACAATATTTCTCCGGTCAAGACGCAGTGCAAAGCGTATTTGGACATGGCAGATTCCTTATCTACAGACTGCAAGACGCTTACGAGCAAGCCACAGGATTTATTTTTCAATGAGAAATTGATCCATACGGATTACATCGTAGGGTCAAAACCTTTCAAGAACGTAAATAAATCACACACACGTGAGATGGCGACGGAAGCACGCTGGGGATATTTTTCTTGATGGCTAATTGAGAAAAAGGATTTAGCGTGGACAAAGAAGACGGCTTTTTTGTTGTAGGAATTATCCTACCTGCCAGCCAGTATTACCAGAAATGGCCATATGACTAAAAGGGCAATGACCAAAAGCTAAAAATGTTCATAAGTACAGGTACTGTGTACCTCTTTCAAAACGATCTGATGTACACCTCGCGCCGATAATAACTCATTTTAGTAAGCTATCCATGCTTCTAATTAGGTAGAAGCTGCCGGGGTACAGTTAAAGCATGGGCATTATACTGAGCCTGTGGTTTGAATAACACCACGTGGGGCGCAATTACTGTAGTAATCCATGGAATGAAAGGACAATTTACCACAAATATGAACTGTAAAATCCACTGCGTACCAAGCATGCATTGGGCTGCGGAGTTGAATCAGTCTGACGTTTGGGCATTCTGGGGGCACAAATGTGATTAACTCAACAGCATAAGCATGCATCGTGAGGACTGGATTATAACAAGTCGCATTCTGTATGTCTGCGTCACCGTGGATATGTCTCTATGCGGGAGCGAAACAGTCGTTGTCTGTCCATGGCCCTGAACTGCATGCTGTTAGATTGTAGAATAACACAACCTGTGGATATCTATCTATGGCACAACACACACGTTTTCAAATGTAACCCAGAGCGTACATGTTGCTTCAGCTCCATGGGTGCTGAGCCTGTCAGGGATAGCAATGTTTGTTTAATGTTTAATACACTGATGAAAATACCCAGAACGCTCAAGTATGAATAATCAAGGAAATATAGCTCTGTTGACTAAACATCTATTTATCCCACTTCTAAAAAAACTACGGGGATCAGAACATCATACAACACATATATACGAACTACATTTGTATATATGTTGAAAGACGAAATATTTCAACATTCGTTATTTTGTTGCCGTATTAGGGCATCCTGTTCATGGTCTCCATCACCTTCACGCCGTGCATTCTGGGAATCCTGTCGTTCGACCGATATCACTACATCGTCCACCCTACAGAGTACCGCAACCGCTTCACTGGGCGGAGTGTCCTCACAGGTAAGATAATACCAGATCAACAAAACATAGCCGCATGTAAAATACGTTTATTTGCATCATATATTTTAGTTAGCGGCGTCAAAAGTTGAATTTCTACAGTGGACAAAAAACGAAAACGATCTGAAAGCTACGACGTTAGTCGCATCTTAAGATTTCAAATGACCGACCAGCGTATAGTTAAAGAAATAGACTTTGTACTTCAATGAAATACATTGCCAGTGGCCGTTGTGACGTAAACTTAGTGGAGACATGTCGTAATATAGATTGTGATCTTTAAGGCTTGGAAGCCACCGGAAGACAAGTGGGCCGCAATCTATGGGATGATTGCAGAAAGGTAGAAAGTCAAAAGATGTTGCCGAATCGCTCTGGAAAGTTTGAGAATAATTCCGGTGAAGTATAGTAAGCATTAGCTCCTGACTACAGAGTGCCTCCAAAAGACGTCATGACCACCGTCCTATTCAGGGGTACACAGGCCTGTGTGTGGCGCGGAATAGCCCATCATAGGAGGATGGTTATGACACACGTAGATATTTCGTACTAACGTTCAGTTGTTTCCAGCCATAGCGTGCACCCTCCTGTACACCTTCACCATGGCGGTGGTGGGGCTGTTCCAGGGGAACTCCTACCACCTGAACGCCGGCCTGCTGGTCTGTACCAACAGCGCCGCCGTGTCTGATGTCGCCTTTATCGTCTGCATCCTTCCCGCCTTCGGTCTCATCACCTACTCCTACATCCTCATCTTCAAGGAAGCTCGCTCCCACTCGCGCAAGATCCTCCCCAGCGTCTGCTACGATGCACGGCTGAAGGACTTCAAGGCTAAGATCAAGACGGCCAAGACGGTGATGCTCGCCATTGTGATCTTCTTCCTGACGTGGGTGTCCATGGTGCTGGCCTACGTGGTGTCGTCGTCCCGAGCTGAGCCGGGGCCCGGGGACATGTTGGCCCTGCGGATGACGAGTCTCATCTTCCTCCTCTCCGCCTTCCCCAACCCCATCCTGTACGCCTACAGAAACAAGTTCTTCAGAGACGCGGTCAGGCGTCTGTTCAGGAGAACAGCCAATGCTGTTAAGGACATGGTCTGATATTCCGGGGGGAAAGGTTAAGAACGTATATACTATCCCAGTGCCTCCTACGTAGGGTTTGATCCCAGGGATTGTAACAAAATGCGGAAAAATAGAGCAAGAGGTCGTTCTTTATTGCGTCCGTGTCTGTAAACCATATTGATGTTGTAAATTGGTTTATCAATATCAATGTTTTGGATCTATATATATTCTGCTAAAAAGAAAGAATATGAATTTGCTTCTTGATCAACACAGACCGATCTACCAACCATATAAACTCTGACGTCAACGACGTCATAGTAATGTTGATAAAGAACACTGATGTATTTCAACATAACACTTTTGTACATGTTTTACATGTCTTAGTTGCTATGCTTTGTGCTTATAACTTGTTGTTTAACCGTGAAATTCAGGAAGATGATTTGTGGAGTACTTTACTGTATAGTTAGAGTCCACGTACTAGCTGTATTAGCTGTTTTATTGATGAAAATAGTTGATGCTGGTTTACTGCGTATTTGACGATGTAATATTTACACATTCAGTCTTTCCTTGCACAGACGTTGTGTCGCATTGTTTTTGTGAGGTTTTGAAAACATATGAAATGGGACTGAGTACCCCATGTGCCTTTCCAGTTCCGTTGCCACAACTTGATATTGTTGGTTTAGATTTGTTTGGTTTTGACGTCACTGTAATCATCAATAAATGCACGCACGCATTACCTTTTGTTATAAGAAATAAAGCTGCACCAACAATATTTCTTATCATCACGTTACTATTGACTAAAGAGTTGTGTTTCAATAGTTTTCTTTTGGAAGGATGCCGCGTGTATTTGCCACCCTCATTTTTTCCGTGCCAGGCCGGAAGGTCTGGTCTCTTTTTTGTAGGTAACTTTTAAACCAGTAGCGCTTAAGTTACTTGATTTGTACGGTAGGACTTGTCAACTGCACATGGTACAAATTCTGAGGTAGAATTTGTACCATGTGCAGTTGACAAGTCCTAGTCTTTTAGACTGACTGACAGATAGAGAGAGAGAAGGGGGAGAGATAGTAGGATAAAGAATCTAAAACCCAAAGCAGACTGACGGTAATGTAGTAAACATTTACTTGCGGCGAAGATGGCTGTTATGCATATCACCCACGATTAGCATCATAGTCACGTCATACGAATATACTCAAGTATACATTGACGTCACATCGGACGTAATCGTTTTGTATCCTTTCATACGAGCCACAACAATGTCTGACAAAAGGTAAAGAAACGGAATACCATATCAACCTCCGATAACAAGGTCAAAATAGAAAGATAGGTATTGGTTTTCTGGGAATCCGCATAGAATAAAGGAATAACAGCGGAAGAAAAATTTCAAAAGATATGCTGAAACTGAAGTTTTCAATTTTGCACCAAGGCATTTCAGGACCAAGGACAGCACCGATAAATGCAGGAAGGATTCAGAAAGTGACCAGAAAAACAATAGTTTAGGTCACGGTCACGGTCACGGTCAATCGACAAGTGATTTTCTAGAGCACCTCCTTACATCTCATGTTTGCCTCCTTTCCTAATTTTGTTCACATGTGATTTTACGAGATCTCTTCACATGAAACTACACACTCATACAAAAAGTCTCTACTGCTCGGATCGGAAGACCTCAGTGCAGCTGGTGATGAAGCCCAAGTCTTTCAGCTAGTGTTTAATCACACTAACGCACCACTCAGCTGTTTACAAGATGAAGTTGTAAGTATGACATTACCCTGGGAGACCAGACCCATATTCGGCCGATCACCCATCGCACGCGCGCTCGAGCTTTACCAGCCCCCACTATCCGCTAGCCGGAGACGGCTTCCGTGGGGCCGGCCGAGTAAAGCTCGGGCGCGCGTGAGGTGGGTGATCGCGCCGAATACGGGGTCTGGTCTCCCAGGCTAGTTTGACATAGGTGTCATCAGTATTCTGTGCACTCTTATACGTAGTAAATCTTTAGGGTTTATGTTGGGGATACCGGATGTCGAGAACGGGTGTTACTTTGCGGCAAGGAAAAGCCTCAGTCGTAATTATGCGGAGAGCTCCAGCACACTACACGTTTTGAATCCGAAGTCGTATCCGTAGCTGTGTGATGGTGCCCCTGTGGTCATAACGCCATGTATGTTAACGATAGGCTTTCTTGAAGTACTGGCCGTAGGGCACTGTAACGTAAGATTTAGTCTGACTCGAAGCGAGGTGAGAATGTTACGTCCCTAGAGATGTAAATCACCACAGAGGTTAGAAGTGTTACTTCAAATGAAGGCGGAAATATGTAGAAATATGATTTTGAAAAATCACCGCGGCCCTCAAAGTTTCATGAAAACATGTTCAACTTCACAACCATATTACTATTCTCCAAGCAGATGTTTCGATCGGGGGGCCAGGAGCGCCCGGGATTTTTAACTCTGCTCTCCAGCGTTACTTATTACTACTACTAGTACATATATATATATATTCAAACTCCCTTGCAAAGATTTCATACAGCTCTGGACGAGACAGTCAGAATGTGCAATCTTCTCAACTGCGTAATTGGTGCATGTTTACGATTTTTGATACATATCATAATCGTATTACAACTCAGTAATATGAACATACTAGAGTTCCACGACCTCATACCTTCGCCAAATGATTTTAACCTTTATGACTGATGTATTTAGGAGTGTTTCTCATCAATCATAAATCATACCAGTTGATCGCCTTCACTCAAATAATAGAAGTTGTCCAAAGTATGAGCTTATCAAAGAAGATTATGCTAACATTTATCATTAATTATGCAAAGTAGGTCCTTATTAGCATAATTTGATTCAAGTATGAAATTGCCATCATTTACCTGTAGGAAATTCCGGAAATTCCAAATCTTCCAAACGTTTTTGGTTTTTGGTGAAATCTTCCAAATCTTCCAAATCTTTTTTATTTATTTTTTTTATTTTTTTATTTTTTACGTCTTGACCGACCAAGATATTCCGGATATTCCGGATATTCCGGATATTCCGGATATTCCGGATATTCCGGATATTCCGGATATTCCGGATATTCCGGAAATTCTGGATATTCCGGATATTCCGGATATTCCGGAAATTCCGGAAATTCCGGAAATTCCGGATATTCCGGATATTCCGGAAATTCCGGATATTCCGGAAATTCCGGATATTCCGGATATTCCCGAAATTCCGGATATTCCGGATATTCCGGATATTCCGGAAATTCCGGATATTCCAAATCTTCCAAACCTTTGTGGTTTTTGGTGAAATCTTCCAAATCTTCCAAATCTTATTTTTGCTTTATTGGTATCATAACTTTATCTTTACTACAGAAAATAAGGCAATTTGTTGGCAATATATTTGCTTCAAACCATGTACAAACACATCTTGATTAGCCAGTTGTATCACAGAATCAAAGTTTTTGTGGGAAAGAAATATGCTGTTGTCATCTGCAAATAGCATAGAATTGTTCTGTTACGAACCAAGTGCATAGAAGTTTGTACATCGTAAGACGGGTCAAGTGTCACATAACAGATTAGGTGAGCAGAACTAAAGCATAGCGCATGAACGTCGTATATCGTGTTTCTTTTTGAGCTCCAGTGCAATTCATATACGCCTCGAGATATGACATGTGCCCACCAGGAGCATGCCTGATGTCCGACCGTCTTTCGCGGGGCATTCGGCAGGGCCCTGTCGAATGCAAGACATAGTCAGAGCAACTGACGGGTACCTGTCAAAAACCTGCCAACGAAGGTGACAAACCTTTACAAAAATGCCACCGAGTGCCCACCGGAGCAACCCGGGACCCCAGCATGCAGGGTAGCGCGAAGGAAACTTTTAGTTGTGACCACGACAGCCGGTGCCCCCCAGACGTCAGAACCAAGCCGGGGATACATCCCCGATGTGACCGTAGCAATAGTAACACTAACAACTCAACCAGTTTGGAAAGTCTGATCTATAGTTCCTACATGGAAATAGGAAGCTAACAGATACCTCTCTCTTTTTCAACTATATATGTCACGTGTTTGAGAGTCCTATTTTGAAAGGCAGCGGATTTATAAACTTTCCTTACTAATTATGCAAATTAGCTCCTGATTTGCATAATGAGTATTCGATTATGTAAAGCATTAATCAAGCTATCTACATACCATAAATCAAGACGATCCGTTGACCATAAGTCAAGTTATCCATGTCCAAAGGTCAAAACAAATAAATCAAAAACACAAGCTGCAGCTCCAAACAAGCCGCTAGAGGGCCCAAACGTACACAACTTACTTCATGTGGCATGGACTATCTACCACACAAAAATCATGACCGTAGCACTTGCAAAAAATTTGACCTCAAACTTTGGAGCTCTGCTGCAGTACCTTAGGTGCCCGCAAGGAGGCCCATCATTGAACTTCACCTTCTCCTTTAATAAACTTACCTATTCACTAAATATCGTGCACAGCCATCAACAGCTTCTCGAGTTATCCTGTCAACAAGCAAATACGCATACATAAACAGCCTGCTGCAGTACCGCAGGAACATGCCAGGTGACTCATTTTTGAACTTGACCTCTGTTATAACAATCTCTACGTACCCACCAAAAATCATGCAGGTCCATCAACAATACATCGAGTTATGTTGTCTACATACAAACACACTAACATAAAAAGTCCACTGGAGCACTTAAGGAAAACGCCAGGTGAACCATTTTCGTACATGACCTTTGTTTCTACAACCGCCACTTACCTACCAAAAATCAGCAAGATCCGTCAATGTTTTCTTGACTTATGATCTTGACATACATACGGACCCACTTTACAGCTGGCGTAACCGATAACATAACCTTCCCGCGAAGGCATACCTTCCCGGCGAAGGTAATTACTAAATCATATAGAATCGCTTCCCGCACGTGGCGTACATTTCAAACGACAATAACGTCCATTAGAGACTGTACGCTAAAATATACGCTCGCTTTCAGAGAGATGTCGGTTGCACGTATATTTCTTGCAAAATAGGAATGAATCGGTAGGACTCGATGAAATGAGTCAGTTCTCATAGTCATTAGAACGTTTTATATACATTCTTCTCTAGTGGCTAATATGCTTTTGCAAGGCTATTTTGCAGAAGACACTTTCATCATACGTCGTGACTACACAGCGAAACGTGCGTCGAGTTTATTACAAGGTGTGGGCGTTACATTATTACACCCTAAGGACGGTGATCATCTAGGCAATGTGATTCTATTTGCCATGAGTTTTGACCGGACCTTGTTATTAAAATCCCACCTCTCATGCTCTGCGCACATAAGCTCATACGCTGTCCTGTTGGACCGATTTCTTTGCGTCTTGGGGCTTATTACTTCTGGCATGTTAAACCCCGGTATTGAATGATCACGTCACATGCGGTTGCAGTGGTTTGGCCTTAGCTACTGTAGATACACCTTTCCGCCCGGCCGGGTGTAGGGATGATATATAAAGCTTGAAATGACTTCGTTAACAAATCTATAAGGCTGCTGCTGAGTGATGCTCTCTCACCAAGGAGGTAAAATCTAGAAGGAGTAAGAAGGTTATATTAACCTCCTTGCCTGACGAACAGACCCTCACATTCCCCTCATCTGTGACAACAATAGGCACTTCATTACAACGGTTTGTCCCCAACATGTGCTAGTTTCTCAATGGAGCCAATTAGCACACAATGAGGCTATTTCGAATGAATACTGTATTTAGGACAGCTCATAGTCATATAGCAGGGCAGTGTATTAGAACCGCATATGGGCGTTCAATTGCGGTTTAATTGCGTCCACACATATAGTACATGGAAAACGTCTACAAAAAAAGGAGTCAAGACAAAGATTAGCTGTGGGGAACTTATGTGCAACACGGTTTGCCATAAAAGCATCAGAGCGGGAATCAGAACTATACCAGGGCTGGTCCTTTCCCCTGTGACAATCTGAATTTCAAGTAGACAGTTGTTCTTATTCTTTACTTTAAAATCCACCCAATGGAGTAGCTTTAAGAGCCAAATATTGAGAAAAGTGAGGTTCGGAATCATCAATCAAGAAATCCTTATGGCTCACTTGATCCCCCACTGACGTGCGCCATAGGTCGTTGGGTGGTCTGATTAGGTGATGGTTGTTGCCACCTGGTGCAACACATACATCAATAAGTATCGGGTCTAAAGAGAACGTCTGTTCAGCTATCAAAAGAAGGCCTCACCTACAGTATCCAGTCTGTTCAATGGAGTCAATATGACGCAGTCTATAGTTGGCAGACAGATTTTTGGTGAGTGGACCCTGCATTACACTGAGCCTTTTCTAGACACTAAATGGGGAAGGTTTAGAGATGTTGATTTTTTTTTCTTATCTATAATTTGGTAGTTTGATTTTCGTTCCTCCCAGCACTGCCCCCTAACCCTTACCCTAGTATAAGGGCGTCCTAACACTTGTGCGTATATTCAAGTGCGCATGAGTTGCGCATGAACATTTTTTGGGTTCAAGTAAAGTTTGCGGGGGAAGAAGATGTTTTCTACTTTGACCGGTACCCACCATCGTGCATCCTAGTTATCGAACCAAAGATGCCAGGTAGAGTAGTTTTTCTATAATCGTTTGGTGTACCCTTTTTCTTTGTGAATGCCTGGTGTAAGTTACACTTGTGTGTATATTGAAGTGCGCGTGAGTTGCGCATTAACATTTTGTTGGTTTGAATAAGATATTTGCGGGGAAAAAGTTGTTTTCTACTTTGATCCGCCGTTGTGCAGCCTGGTTATCGAACCTAAGAAATCACTTATTCGGCTGCAAACTTAACCTAAACCAAAAACATGTTGATACGCAACCCATGCGGACTTGCGCACAAGTGTGACAGGGGCTTAACGGTCTGGCGCAGTCCAGTGGGATACTTGTGCCCATCTAGTATACTTAAGGCCACATGTCACGACCAGTTGAGGCACGTCGCTAATTGAATTACATAATCCAACGCACAGCTCGTCGGCCTACGATTAACTGGAATAAACTGCTCACAACACATAAGCTTTTTAGTTTATAGATAGTTGCGTAATTTCGTATCAATGGTCACGATACGGTTCGTTATCAGGTGTAGGCTAAAGCTGTCTTAACGAATGTGTGTCATTTGGTAATGTTCTATCATGGCGTATACCATTATCGATGTAAACTAATTTGTGAGGCTTTAAGTAACAACAGATGAGAACATTTGAAAACACCTGTTCAAACTAGTAATAGTTTTAGTTTAAGGAAAGAGGCACGCAAACTGTAGGTTTAGCTGTACGTACGTACGACCGTACTGAATATCCACTCTATGTAACATAACATATGTTAAATTGCCATTAAATGGGTGTATATCCAGCCATCATATATATTGGTAGATACTGCATTTCCTAGTTCACGCTGTCCAACTTAATGCATTTATCCCCCCGGGCATGAATATTCAATGAGGCTATTGTCATTGTAATCATAAACTAGACTCAGCACCAATCGGAAAAGTGCATTTTTGTAGCCAATGGGTGAGCAGGAAAAAGGCCAATCAGCCAATGAGAGTGAAGCTACAGGGTATATAAAGGCGCTACCGGCGCCACATGCTCATCAAGTATTTCTGGAAGAGTTCGGCTGGAGGAAACGGTTAGTTTGGTGTTGTTTTACTGGTTATTTTATTGTACTTCGTTGCCTTGTCTAGTTACCCCAAGCTATCGAGTAATACTCTGAGACGATTGCCAAAATTTCGCCGTTCTGTTTCATCACATTTAATCCTCCTGTTTGATTTTGTCCAGTGAACTGTTGGAGTAAAAGGATTCCAGATCTGTCTCAACACGTCCAGTTCCTGTTCCACTCGTCTTGAGGAAACATGAAGGTAATTATTTTTTCATTCTGTGGTGTAGTATGAAAGGCATTCTGACGACTTGCATTGCTCATTCTCGTTGCTCTCCCTGGGAAGATGTGACCACATGTACACCTAATTCTGACAAGCTCAAGATACGGGAGAGAAGTGTAGTGGATTTTTGCTCAGGATAGCGTCGCAAGTTACTTACACCTATTGTCTTCAGCCAAAGATTACGGGTCGAGTTCGGTTTCCGTAAACCTCTATCTTTCATTGTAAGATGTTTCTAGAATTGTTAATTCAATCCGTCTTGTTAATTTCTTCCCACGAAGGTCTCCGTGCTACTGCTGGCCATGCTGGTTCTTCTGGCGGCCTCCACGGCTGCTATCGACATCGATGACGTCAAGAACAAAAAGGACGCCCGAGAGTTCCTCAAGCAGGCGAAGAACAAAGTCGCAGCTGCCAAGGAGATCCACGCCAAGTTGGTGAGCTTGGGCAGGTCCAAGCAGGCCAATAAGTTCATGAAGAGGGCCAAGAGCGTCATACGTAGGAGGAGGAAGCAGAATAAGGACGACTGAAATCTTAAGAACGGAAAATAATGAAAACACTGGACGATTCAGAACTCTCTATTAATTCGACATGTCTAATACGAAAATTTTGTAATTTGTATCAAGTGTCGTGTCTACGTCTCCAATTCCATCTTCATTTAAAAGTCTGATGCCCGTGAAATCTCTTTATTGTAACTAACGTCTTACTCCATGTTTTCGACACTAACTACGTAAGTAACTTCATGTCATAGATTATCCGGATGTTCATCGAAGATGCCTTTTGATTAAACTTGTTGCGAATTGCAATCATGTGTTGATGTAAATTCTTCCCCACAGAAAATGATTTCCCTAATTATAATGCACTAAGTCTTAGTTAAACAGCTAATATTTTAAAAGACTGACGAAATTGCACTCGCGCCCATATAACACACTGGTACTCCCAATAGAATTTATTCACGTCTAGCATCTGAAACGTAACATTTGCACCAGTGCATAACTGTAAGGCCCTGCCGGTAAAATCATGCATTCGAAACACAAACTATACATGATAAGAGTATAAGAACACTTAAACATGCTACACTGGGTATTTATTTAAAGATTCTCTGGCCAACTCACTAAATTTATGCCAATAAGTGTATAAGCACTAAAGCCTGTCGGACCATAGGTGAACATACAGCCTACACTGACATCCCCTTTCCTCCTTAGGCAAGAGCGTTCCACCTATCACAACGCACACAGACCTGTACAGACCTTCCTGCCTGCCCCTACAGTTGAAGTAGGCAATTCACCATAGGGGTTGAACATGGATTCATAAGGAAGGATAGAACAGTATCAGATAACACGAAAATTAAGTCAAATTTACTGCACAAGGGGCACACTTCTGATGAATGGTTTTGCTTTCCATCAGATAAATATTCTTTATCAAAATATTGATAAATATTGAATGTGTCCAAATCTAAAGAGCAAGTTACGTTGGTGTGTGATTTGTCAAATATCGTTCATTAGATTGGCCCAAGGGGCAACTCTCTTTGGGACAATTTAGTCAATGTTCAATCCAAGTACAGTAACGAACCGTTTGTTTAGAGGTGACTTTGAAGGGAGACAAACCTCAAACAGAAGCAGTCATCATGATTAACTAGCAAGGCAAGGTACTAAATCTCGAGCTGTCTGTCCAAGGTTAGCCTGACTTTGACTTAAGTGAGAAAAATGCTAAAAGTTTCAGAAACATCCCTATGGCTAAATATTACTAACAACCTGCACTGGTGGATATTTGTTTTCGACAAACAGTTTATTGCTGATTCAATAAAAAACACATTGATGTCATATCAAGTATTCTTGGAGACTGTACAGATTGTCTTTTAAAACAGTGGCAAGAAAATCCAGTTTTATATCTGGAACCAATAAAAGGTACAAATACTATACAAGACCATAGGTGAGTTCAATAACACTCAGACATAGGAACAAGGTGGAAAAATACATGTACATGCTATATCATGTTTCTTGTTGTATAGAAAAAAATCCAAGAACAGTGTTTGTTGTTTTGGCTGAGGCCTTGACATTTACGCACATTAACCTCACTTTGGCAGACAATACGACAAGTTTACATTCACCGCCTTTTACCTCCACAACCGAAGTCAGGACCAGGGGTGGAGTGAGACGGAAGGACACACAACCTCTAGCCAGGAATGCTAGAATTCAAACACATGACCCCTTGATCCCATTCCCGCTAGCCTAACTGCTAGGCCTTTGATGCCACATCTTTTTATGTGAATAATACCTACCTGGTAGTACAAATAGTTGTTCTCTGCTTTGATTAACATTGAAAACTGGTACTCTATACATGAAATTGATACAAATGAATACTAATATACATGTATTACATATAAAACACAAAACAAGCAATGGTGGACGGAAAGAAATATAGCAGCAGAAGGAATACACATCAGACCTGGCAATTTTGTCCATAAAAATCAAATCTTAAAACCATATGGTCCAACATAGCACCAACGAATCTGTTCAATGCTTGTTTGTACACTGTTGATAATTAAATTTCAACCAGCATCATGAACCAAGAAATCAAATTGTGTCAGCCAAAGATTACTGATTATACAGTCATATAAATACACACACTTTCCTGAGTAACAACATATCTGTGAACCATACATTTGTATTTCAAATACCTATCAATAAAATTCAGGGCACAGAATTCTTTTCCCCTGCAACCTACAAAATTGCATGCTGCCTAAAATTGAATATTGCCTGCAAATTTATATCATTAATTCACGCTGGAACTTGGAAGTATTGGGCATGGACGCATCTCTGTATCCAGATATGGGAATAGCTAATACTACATGTACTACAGACGAGTACAGAAGGGAAGACCAAACCATGTTGCTACACTACGATCAGAAAAGGATGGATGTTGACTGAAGCAAATGATGATTCATTACACTAGCCTGTAGGCTAGCGTTGTTAGCTTTAGTCCGCTTGCACTGATTACTACCATACAACCCTAAAGCTAACAAAGGTGACATCCAGTCTAAAGCTCGGGGCCTTATCATTGCACATTTCTACATTCGTCTGCATGCAATTTCAGTGCTCATCAATTTCAGTGATGCCTGCAAAATAATGCAGGTATTTTGTTGCGGTCTGAAAATGGTATAATTTGTGATTGAAAGCTTAGAGTACTTTGTTGTTTTCTGAATCCCTGTTATGAACATGCGCCTGAACATAATTGATTGAAGTACATATACATGCATTTGTATAACATTGTGTGGCCAAGTGCATATCCAACAATTTTCTTAGGTTTACCATTGCAGTCAAAGTTAATGGTTGCTTCCAACTGAGAAAAGGGGCAGCTTCCATAGCACCATAACATACAAATGGTGGAAGAACTTTCATTCCAGGTACGTGGATGTTTTCAAGTCTGACAGTAGTAAACTTGGATCCAAACCTCTGAAATACAAAATGAACAACAGTCAATGCATGCATCATTATCCCCAATGACACATTTGGTGTTACACTGCCTTTCCCCTTCATGATGCATGTACATGTATACAGGTGTGTTAACTTGTCTTTATTTCTGGGCTAACAAGGTAAAAGATGTGCTTAATGAGGTAAAAGATGTGCATAAAAGGCCCATCATGCTGGCATTTTGATGAATTTCACTGACATTTTCTTTCAACTTCAATCTACCCCCTTCCCCGAAGTGTGATCCATCAAAAGCCGCATAATAATTGTAAAGCAAGGGAATGCCAACAAGTCCCTGTTGTTGAAATGCACTTATCATATTGGCAAATATACCACATAGATGGATTAGCTGGATGATTAGCTAACGTAGTGATTCACAGCTAAAGTGATGACATCTGACGGACTATTCCAATCCACGTGTGCACAGGTGCCTTACCTGCTCCTAGATTTGAGACTCCCAGCATCCCTTGTACTTGCCCGAGGCTGTTCTAGCAGCTGTTAATGAAGACAGATTTCCACATCAGCAAGACGAGTGAGGAATATTTTAACCAAGCTCAAGTAATTTTTTTAACACTGTAAATGCAGAAATGTTCCCGGGGATTTTATTTCACGGTAGGGAAAAAATGGAGTGTTTGCAGTGGTTTTGAGTTTGCGTTTGAAACAATAGTAACGCTACAGGCACACAATAGAACGGCTTTTCGCAGTGTTTTTTTCGGTAAAGAGTTCACTGCGAAAACCACAAACATAAAACAACCGCGAACATTTCTGCATTTCAGGATCATTTTCCAATTCCTGACTTGTTGTTTGATACAAAATACATTAAATTTATAGAATACATAATCATAGTAATTTTTGATTTTTGCGGTCAAAGTTGAATAAATCATGCATGACACCTGGTCACCACCTTGATGGCTGCACTTTTTAAATAAAATCACTTCAGCTACATGGAAAATGCTGCCGGCACAAGTACATACATATGTACATTGCACACTTACTTTAACATGCACTATGTGTGCGTCATACTTACATGTAACCCACATTATGCTGCATTGTAAATGTGCAAAAGAGAAAGAAATAATTATACAATAATTGTTTGCTGTGATAAGCTGTTAGTCTAGGAAAATTAGTAGGTAACATTGTTACCTTTCTGCCCACATGTACCAATTGCCAATTCCCTGAGCAATTTGCATTATCAACCCCACAGGTCATTTCTGTTAGCACTTTATCAAAGATCATCAAATGTGCCAAATAACAATATATCACTACTCCAAAGGCTCTAATTATTCAGGATGATAGTGTACTGAGATAAAAGATAAAATATGTAGACTGGTGTTGAACATATGTTCCCAACTGTTCTTATCATAGAAACAGTTACAGTTTTGCAATGATGCCTGCTACAATACCTAATTTTAAGCTTACAGGTAACATTCAGTTACCACATAAAAATGCCTATTAGAATCCTTTTAGCAATAGTTGCAGTATGTATTCAACCATGCATTTGATGTTCAAAAATACAAACATATTCGTATGAGTTTTGAAGTTACTAACTGCTAACCGACATAAATGCATATTGAAAAACTGATCCATGTCAAACTGTAAGTATTAAAGGCATAGAACTTACATATCACATCACAACCATATGTTTAAATCATGATTCTTTTGAGGTTGACTCAATGAGATAAATTGTCTGACAACGTCTCTTTGATACTGCTTTAATGACAAGATTGAGTACATTCCACCTTCAAATACCACATTACTCAGTAACATACAGACTTCAAAGTAGACAATATGACTTGAATCAAACATGAAGAGGGCAATTTTCTACCACATGAACTGAATATCTCCATAGCAACTTCATGTTGGAAGCTGTCCAAGGGGCTATTTTGAGACATGCAATTTTTGGTACCACATGCCATGCTGAAGTCTAATCTGTGGGTTGCAAGGATGTAAAAATACTTATGAGAAGCTTTAGCTAGTGTGTTACAAAATAAAGTGTGTTTAAACATGTGATGCATTAAGAAAGGAAGAAAGCCGAACCTTAGTCACCCTGTTTTCTGCATCCCGTAGTCTCTGTTGTAAGCGGTTATTCTGTTCTTTGTACTCACCAAGCCTTCTCTCCAGCTACAGATATCAGAAAAAAAGACACATCAGCAGTTGGGCTTTGCAGATGGTTTTGATCTTATGATAGGTGATACAACATCTCAATCTGGGCAACAAAGGATGGCATAGCAAGGTAGCAGATGGTAGGACTCAACAGAATGATTTTTGACTGAAATAAATAAAACAAGAAACACATATCCAAATGTATAAAAAGAATACAAAACCCACATAAAAACAATTACTTTTTGATTTATTGTGAAGCTAAGTTGGCACTGGTGACTACAGCACCTGTAACAACTACAAAACATGATCTCACATTACTCTCCAAGCAGAGGTTGGGTGTCGTCTTGTTTTTATGTCTTTTTAGGTGTTTTTTTTGGGTTTCTATTTTGTCATGGTTTCCTTATGATGGGGTTTGTGACATAAAGAAACCGTGGCAATATAGAAATCCAGACAAGAACGCCTAAAAAGACATTAAAAAACTAGCCAAAACCCTACCTCTGCTTGGAGAGTAGTCTCACCTCAGCGTTTTTCTGTTGGCTGGACTCTAACAAGTCCCGAAGCTCATCGTTGTACTTCTTATGTCTGCTGAGTTCAGACCTGTCAAAGGACATTGACATTGATCACTTTGTATATAAAAACATATTTCCTTTACATTCTCTTCACACTACAACAGTGTGTGGCAATGGCTGTTAAGTCTTGAAAATTGTACATGATGGATGTAAAATAAATAGCGCCGACCAAGAGAAAAATGTTATTGGTAGGGTAGCTGTAAGAATCATTGGCAAAGAATACTGTAAATGCAGAAATGTTCTCAGTGGTTTTATGTTCGTGGTTTTTGCGGTGAACTCTTTGCCGTGAACATAATACCACTGCGAAAAGCCATTCCACTGTGTGACTGTAGCGCTACTATTGTTTCAAATGCAAGTTTAAAACCACTGCGATTACATCTACCTACTGTGAAATTAAATCCCCGCAAATATTTCTGCTTTTTTATGACAACTGGTCACAAAGACCATGAGTCATGGAAAGGCTGTGACCTGCTATTACCCATAGGAAGTTACGAAGTCATTTTTCATGTGCATTGGAAGAGCAATGCTTTCGTTCTTCAATGTTTTAAGGCTTTCGTTTTTAAAGGTGGACTGAATGACCAAATTATGATCTTAAACAGGTTCTAGGAATATACTGAAAATAAAGTGCTATTGGGACTCAGTTCTGCCGGTAATGTGGGAAACATTCAGGACTTCAATCATATCTCTGGACAAAATTCATTGGCTACTGTGCCTGTCCAGCAGTAGGACATCATACTATATTCTACAGTCGCCTATTGCCTGTTGAAGACCCCTATTTGACTTCAGTACAAATGCTACATAAAATTACATGCATATTCTAGGCTGCTCCCTTTTAACCTACATGCATTAGCAACAATTGCTTCCAAGATGTTATACCGGTGCATCAGTTTTGCATACATATTGCTTTCAGTGAAGCTAGCTGTGAAATGAAATGAAATGCATAGAAATTGAACAACAAACTAGACAGGGGTTTCTCAAAGGTGTGTTCCTTTTAGAGGTGAAAGAAAAGCTACTGTCACTTAAATGAGGAAAAAGCAAGGCAAAAAAATGACAAAAGCTCACTGTCACTCTCAACAGAGTAAGGTCAGGATCCATGGAAGGGACTGGCTCAGTTAAACTGTAGTGTGACAACTAAAGTTCAAACAAGGACTTTAAACATTACATTGCCACATTGTTCGTTTGTTCAGACCTTTAATTTGTAATGCCTGGTGGCACATATAGGGCAGCAGGTTTCCTTGCTGTTTCAGTAGCAGGGTATATTTTCATATTTTTACAGGGAGGGGTTGTTTGGCCTTCCCCTTTAATGTGCTCGAGGTACCTCCTTGATCACGGGACCCCCATTTTTGCGTCCCTTTTGAAAGACAGGTGCGGGCCCAACCGAGATGTCTACTCAGGATTGGCAGTTACCAACTAATTGGAACTAGGAGTAGGAGCTCAACTGTGCTGCTATCAGTTGAGCTACAGAGACATTCCATAGCCACACTGAAAAAGTGGAAATATATGCAACCTCCCCAAATGTTGAATAAACTTTGACACCATTTACAAGCATAAAATTGACCTCAATTCTGAGAGCTTGCCCTCAAATTTTCTGGTAAGACCTTTGGATTCTTCTCTCCATCTGCAGAAGAAAAGAAAAGAAAAAAGAATATTGTTTCACCATGACCTTGATTTTATTTAGGAAGTTCAGTTACAAATTACACTGAATTAACTGAAACTACAGTGAACCTCCATAACTACAGCACACACAATAAGCTAAGTTCTAGAATTAAGTCATGCGAATAAAGCCCTTGCTTTTTATACATAAGAAACCTGAAAAATACATCATACCAGGAAGCTGCCAGACAATTAACAGGAATATTCAAGAGTCAAATTAAGTCCCAACTGGAGTGCCAGAATTTGACATGATGAAGGGAGCTACGTGTCAGTTAGGATTTCAACAAGCACAAAAACAGGATGTCTGGCATCTTATGCATGCAATTACCAAAGACGCACATACAGGGACCTGCAGTTGTAAGTGCAGGATAAGAGGGAAACCGTGATGCAGGCTGAAGACAAACTTCTAGTATTCACATCATATTATGAAAGTACAAAGACGATCATTATATTCTACCCTGCGTGGAGGCTACAGGAGGGATTTGAATCGAGTCTTATTCTGAGGGTTTGGTACGGAGGAGAACTTAACATGTATTCTTGGTCGACACTAACTAGTATTGTGGAAAAGCTTTTAACTCATGTGAAATCACTATTTTTTTCTTGTGGCTCAAAGTCTTTGGCCTGTCATCTAGTTATGATGATTTCACATTTCTGGCACTGCAACCCAAAAAAGTGTAGAATCATTGGTTTTTGACACACACAAAAAATCTTTCTGGATATCAGAATAAATCCCTAGTTTGCCCCTATTAGGTTTTCCTTACCATTACTCATCTGGCATCCCTAAAAAGGCTTTACCAAGGTAGTAAATGGTAGTTAAAAACAAATCACGGCCAGCGGACTAGCCTCCTGCTGTAGTGACTTGCACAAATGTGTGGTGCAAGGGCTACGGAAATGGAGATGGGCACCACGCCACCCTATACGTCTTATCAAGACGCCTGGGTCACTTTAACTTTAACAATTTATATGCATACTATTCACATGTTTAGCAGCAAACTTACAGAGACAGGTGACAAGTTCAAAGTGTAGCTCCCCGTTAGGGGAAATTACTGTGTAGGTTCAAGCATATCCTGACATATACCGATACATGTAGATATACATTGTACATAATGTAAGTGGGATGATTTTATACTTCCAATTGCTAACAGTGAGATGTGCTGAGCATGGAAAGGGACATAACATGTTCTACGCAGAATCACAATGCGGTAGTCCAGGTCTGCGACTTGGTGAAAATGCCAACATTCATTATGAATCATTCAATATTGAAAGCTAAATTCAATCTGTAGTAGCCGCTGATTGAGAAGTGTTTTGCAAGAGGACAGAGTTTAAGTGCTGTGGTGTGTTAAGTTATGTTTTTTTCCTCATGCATGAGTTCAAAGCTTTGATTCCATGATCTAATCAAAGCAATTTTCCTGGGTCATAACCTGAGGCTTTTGTACTTAAAATGGGAAGTTAAATTTTGAGATCTTGAGAATTCTTAGCACTTTTGCTGAACCTTCCCACCAAATTGGGTAGCTTACTCTGGCTACAGAACAGACTGAATCAACGTGAGGATTGAAATGCATTAAATATTTTGTGACTTTTGATCTAAAGGTTCTTCCCTTTTAACCTCATCCTTTCATCACACTGAATCTTGTGAACTAGACATTGTACAATCCATTCTGTTATTACTGCAGTCAAAACTGGTAAATGGAGTGCAGAAGCTTACACAATTGAAGACGTTTCCCCTGTCAAATCCCATTGTATAATGCAAAAGAGTGAGTCTAATTTCATACACTTGCATCTCTCTGAAAGAGAACACTTTCTTCTCTCTTCCAACAGACTCTGATGCAGAAAATAGCAATCTTTTGTACATGAATCCAGTGAATGTGGCCGCTGTAGCACAATCTATCAACTCTACAAAGTCAAACTTGAAAGGTTACGGGTACTATAGGAAAAAATGAAGGGAAAGTTGATCTCTCAATCTATGGTATAACATTATTATGAGTCAGTACCTAGAATTGTTGGCTCATGTTGTAGATTACACAAACACCCCACAGGGCTGGCTGGCAGTCACAGATAACATTCTCCACCCACTGGTGGACATGAAGGGTATCGGGTCTGTCTTAATAGATCACACACACTGGCGAATAACTGACTAGATATAAGCCACACATTTGTCACATACACATTATCTGAATACTTTAGAAGTGCCTTCTTAATTTCATGACATGTAGTTATAAATAAAGTTAGAAGAATGATCAGCTCTGTCGAGAAAGGATCTCATTCTTGTCAGTATTTCCTACAACAGGATGATTAGAAAATGTAAGAATGAATTTTAACCATTGTGATTCAGGGTAGACATAATTGCTATTAGTATAAAGAACACGAGATGGAATTCTAGGAAAGATGTGAAATTTGAGTTCTCATCTAGAAAAAGATACCCAACAGCCTTGCTATATTGCTTTTGAAACCACATTTGACTCTTGATAGAAGCTAAATAAGAGAAAATAAAAAAACTCAATGTAAGTGGTTGGAATTTAGTCTGGGTGCCATCCTACATGTACTTAGTTTAGTCTGCTCTGAATGACTACAGTAACCACTTATAAGTTTTGTCGTGCTCCAAAAAATGTTGAAACACAAGAAGCTGCTGAGAAATTTCAATACATACATGTATATGTGTGCATTTCATACATGTAATGCATGCATGCACAAATAACAGTACTAAAAATACATCAATCTTAATGTAATACTATGGATTTATAATGCTTTGATCTAAACAATTTCATGGACAACTCTCTGGGGTTCTCACAAAGGGCTTCTCAGACAGGAATAAGATCATGATGTGTTTCATACTTCAACTTCATTATCTGTTGAGCCTGTCTCTCCTTGGGTGCAAATATGGCGCTTTACTGACACTGCAGTGACGCATATCAAGAAGACTCATTTATCATATTACTGTAATCATGTGAACTTTGCCATGCTAACATCCACATGACTGACATCCATGGTAATATTGAAAAGAGCCAGAAATAAAAGGTTGATTCAATCTGAAGACTCTCCTGGGTTGGAGTTGTAGGGTGTTTATTACAATATATATTCATAATTCAGAGTAGCTATGGTACAGAAGTGAATCTGAGTGTCAGAATGTTGCATGCTTGTGAACAAAATGATCTAGAAAAGACTTGGGCTGAAGAAGCAAAGAATAACAAAGAAAAAGCTGATTGTTGCTCTTCCTTCTAAAGATATTTGAATCATGCTACATTTGGCCAATATCCAACTGTACGAATTCCTCATACATCATATGCCATTGGTTCAATAAGCGGGGGACAATGAAGATATAAGATGTGCCTGTGAACTACATGTACATGTACACAAGGCGAGTAGCACAGTCACTGAAATACACAAGGCCAATTGCACAGTCTCCTGACTCCCGGGAATCGAGCCCTGGCCAGCCAATGCACTTACCACAAGGCTAAAAGGTCCGGACCAGGTAGAATGGTCAGTAAGTGGCGATTGAACCACACTGTTACAATTGCACTTACTTGGCATTCATCTTCTGTTGTGCAGTGAGCAGTTTCCTGAGTTCAGACATTGACTGTCTGTTTGCGTCCTCTGTTCCCTCCAACTTCACCGTAAACTCTCTCTCTCTCTGTTTGTGCTCCTGTTCCAGCATTGCCACCTTTTGTAGAAACACATGGCAGAGTTTTGCATTATTCAATATTGTCATTGGATTTCTGTTATAGTTTAATTTCCTTTTACTTGTCTAAATACTCAAGTTGTCAAAATCAAGTTTCAAGTACAAAATATGTAAGTATTTGCCCCTGATGGGGTATATGGGGTACCAACATGTAGATGTATAAGAGGAAGCAACAATCACTGATCAGAAATGACCCACACTGAAAAAAGACTTTAGATAAGAATTCCATATCTATGGCTATACGTTGAAAAGTAGGGGGAAATGAGACTTCCTGACACAAACAAACAGACAAACACACAAACCCACCCACCTGTCTAGCTGCCTTCCTCTGTGCCTCCTGTCCCTGTCTCCTGCCATTGTTGGCCTCCTGCTGCAGTTTGCTTACCTCCTCCTGCAGTTTTATCTTGTCCATAGTCAGGTCCTCGCAGTCCTTCCGCAGAGACTCCACGCGGTTGGCTGTCTGTGAGAGGATGGCCTCATGCTGCAGTTTGTTCTGGTCTCTGCTACATGGTAGGGGGAAAGGATCGGTTAACTTGTGACTGAGCTAGACTGTCAACAATACCAGACAGGTTTCAACTTAAAAGACTTCAAACAGACCTCTGACTTGATTTTGGATCATGACTTTGATTTGATGATTTGGCTTTATATAATTACTTTTGTTTAGTTATCTATATATGTTGTTACAGTATCATTTGTTCCTTACTATGATTTCATTATCATTTTCTGTATATACCTTTGAGCTATGTTATGTAATTTATGTACCATTTGTCCTACATGTATGTTCTCTGGGCCCTCTTGGAAATCAACAATCGTGTTGTAGGGGCTACCCAGATGTTTTGAAGATGAAATAAATAAATATAGCAAAGAATGCAACTACACTAGGATGGCAGAGTTTCCTGTAGTGA
This sequence comes from Branchiostoma lanceolatum, assembly GCF_035083965.1. Lineage (NCBI taxonomy): Eukaryota > Metazoa > Chordata > Leptocardii > Amphioxiformes > Branchiostomatidae > Branchiostoma > Branchiostoma lanceolatum. The sequence goes on from NC_089727.1 coordinate 15,003,222, forward strand.
ATTAACAAATTTACAAACTCACTCATCCTCCATTTTCTTCAGTTTCTTCTGAAGTGATCTGAGGTTCATGTCAGCCTCGTCTCTGGCCCTCTCGGCGTTGAACAGCCTGTTAGTCAGCTCAGACGCATGTCCGCCCTCCCCCTCTCCTGATTTGTACACCTGATAAAGAGAAATCTTTCAATATCTGTATCTGTACAGTCGGTATAACCCCCATTTGGCATAACACACCACAATATTATCATTATCATATATTACAGTGGTGAAAGATTCACAGATACAGGTACTTGTATGTACATGTCTAAACATGTATGACATAAAACTACAATATGAACTATGTTTTCCACTGAAACATATGAGCTTCTGGCTGACAAAAACGGTCTTCTCTGTTATACAGAGATACAACTGTTGTAAGTTCAGATAACACACAAACATGTTACAAGAAGACTCAAAATTCTATGAGTCTATTGAAGTTCCTACTTGTACATACCTAGGGCAGCTGCACTAAAGATCTCTCAAACCCACTGTTTTTCAAAGTGGCAGATTAACAGATTAATGAAACCCTTTGAATTATTGTTAATGGAGGTTAATTACTGTAAGTCTACTTAGATCCGCGGTATAATTAGATCCGCGGGATCTGCGGCGACCTCTGCGCCGCGAATCAATTTCCCCGCGGATATGTTTATCGTACTTTTACCCCCCTCCCCACATATACGAGTGAGCTCGACTTCAGGGAAAAGCGACACATAAACAATGCCCGCGATAGTGTAAAACATGACAAGCTTTTACACAGTACATACGAGTTAACAAGTGATATTACATATGATTCGCAGGAGTTTGGCCGAGCGGCGTCGCTACTCCCGACCGCTACACACATAGAGTAATTTACCGAGAAATCAGAAAATAACTATGGAGATACACGCCACAATTTTGGCTTTGCATTGTTGTTACGGGCGTGGGGACGCCGTTTACCGGCGTACAATCACGCTCTTTTGTTTCTTGCTATTGTTATGCTTGCAAACCATCGATATCGGTGCCTTTGACATATGTTGATCTCATTAAAAACCTGTTTTTCAAGAAAGCCAGCAAAAATACGTAAAGAAAAAAATAGATTTTCGCCCGAGCATTTGAGTCCCTACGCTGTGATTTGCCGCCATTCGCCGCCATTTGTGGTCGTATTCGGTGGAGAATCTATCCCTTTAATTTTCTTCCCGTGGAAATTCTGCTTAGGTAGGGTAGATGAGCCGTGTTTACGCCGTGGTTTTACTTCAAAATACAGCGCGCTAGCGGCAAGGGCCGGGCTGGGCCGCCATCTTTGTTTACTCTTGTTTACCGCCTGTTCTAAGCGCTGATTGGTTTGAGTCAGAAAAACTTTGCTCTGATTGGTTGACTGCAAGATTTCACGTGATCACAAGGCGGGAATTCCCCGTCACAGTTTCGACGTGGACCGCATTTTCTGACTATTTTGAAGCAGTTTTGTGGCGACCTTCGTAACATTTTTGATTTTTAAAAATTAACCAAACATTTTCTGATGGCAGTATTCAGTTATTTTTTTCTACTCATCGCCCAGCGCGAATTTAGAACCACCGCGGATTCTCCATTTGCCCGAAACCGCGGATTTTAGGCCCCGCGGATCTAAGTAGACTTACAGTACATTTTGGGAAAGTCTAAGTGTTCCCCACTTTGCCTGATATACATGTAGATCACCTTTTCCAGCTCCCCCTCGACGGCCCTCTTCTCCCTGATGGCGCGGTCCACCTGAGCCTGTTTCTGCCCCACCTCCATCTCCAGTCCGTGGATTTCCTCCATCAGCTTCTCCAGGTTCTTATTGCACTGTTCTCTCACACCATCTACCTGAAAATCACAACCATTCTTAGGCCTAATTTACACATGCATTTTCCAAGCACACATGGAGCACACTCAGCCCAAGTTCGTGATTTTGGACCGTGTAAACAGAAATCTAGGGTACTCAAGTCCCCTTTTCCTGGACTCGCTCTCGACCATGCTCAAGTCACCCAGCAAGGGGGGCAAGTCAGACTCAAGTCGAATT